>NW_012134970.1:533025-558428 GCF_000956105.1 Propithecus coquereli | reverse complement strand
TATCATATATAGACTTAGTCAAAGAAATATTCAAGTTGTTTTGATTTGACTTGATATCACATAGAAATGCTACATTCCTATAGAAATCTTCTTTCAACAATTCACATTGCTGATTCTGTTCTTCATAAAATTTAACTACATGTTCTTGCAGAGATAAAATTTTGGCTAAAACGTGTCCCTCTGGTAGCCAACACACTTTGGAATGATATAGCAAATCCACACCGAATACCTCATTGTTCAACTTTAGCATGTTGTTATATAAAACTGATGATGCCGTATTGCATTTGCACGAATATGATTAACAATACTTGTCACTTGTTGCAAAGTGTCGCTTGGTAGCTTTAGCACAGAGATTTTGCTGACGCAAGATACAATGAAAAGAAATGAGAGCATCTGGATCTGTTAATACCTTTTTCATGTGTACGATAAACCCTTCATGTTTTCCTGTCATTGAAGGCGCACCGTCTGTACATACTCTCACTAAATTTACCAAATTCAGTCCAACTTGACAACATTTATCATGAAAGTTGTTGAAGATATCTATTCCCCATGTTCTGTTTGCAAGAGTGCCCAAAGTGAATAACTCTTCATAACAAAGAAAATCTTCTACGAATCTTCTGTTGTGACCAGAATCAAGTATAAAACCTGCACTGAGTCAGTAGTATCAGTTGATTCATCCAAAGTGATTGAATAATATATATTTTCCTTTTGAAGTATTGCATGAAGTTGTTCTGTTAAGTTGAAGGCTAATTCACACTGCCAATCAGTTATGGTACTCCTTGAAAGAGGCAGTTCTTTGCACTTTGATACTTTATCGGGGTCTAAGCATCCTACAACTTCGACAATGCATTCTCTCACAATTTCTAGGTCACTGAATGGCTTCCCTTCTTTTTCCAAGTATGTAAGCTACTTCATAAGTTGCTTCAGTGGCATTATTTCCAGGTCTTATTGCTGCTTGAAAGAATTGTCTTTGCTTTTCATCTTTTAATTTCTGCAATACAACCTTTCATGCCTCTCCCTCTAATTTAAAATATTTGTGGTCCTTAGAGTGTTATAATGCTGATGAGCATTGAATTTCTTTAATGTTGATATTGTAGTATCACAAAGCAAACAATCATCTTGTCTTTAGCAGAAACAAGATAATATTGCAATTCCCAATCCTCACTAAAAAATCTGTTTTCTTCTTTCATCTTTCTCTTGGTCTTCTTTGACATGGTGGGATACTAAGCAAACAGAATTTAAAAATAGTGTGGAGCGGTGCAACTATTCACAAATTCCACTTCAAACAGAAACACAGGGTACCACCGTCAAAAGCTGATAACAGACTGTTGTACTTGACCCCCATAAACTCTCGCCAACCAGCCTCGTGTAATGGCACCAGTCAGGCAGGGAAAGTTAGAAATAAATCACAAGCACAGCAGCCATCAATTTAGCCCTTATGGCTTACTAATGTTCTAATTGTGCTGGTCAATCTGGGAGGATTATTTTGTTGAAAGTTATTTTATTTTTTGGTATTTTAAATTTTAAAAATAAAATAAAAATATAAAAGATGAACAAAAATGTATTCATAAAAATAAAAGAATTTGTTCTGTAAAAATTGGATTCAATCAGAAGGCCACACTTAAGGACTTAGAACGCCACATGTGATTTGGTCCTTTTCTTCTGGCTTTGCAGGATCAGCCTCTGAAAGATTCCTGAGTCCCACCGGGGAGGTAAATTTGTTCCACTTCTCTGCTATGCCTTGGGTCCAAGAGAAAATATTAGATATGCAGAGCAATGGGAAAACTCAAGACAGTGATGCTTAGAAAGGCAGACAGGATGGTGTGTCCACTGGACTCCAGTCCTTGGGAGAGGGATAAGCATGAAGAAGGCAGGACCTCAGTCTTAAAGAAACCAGGGTATAGGCCTGGCTGTCAGAGCTGCAGTTAAGGCCCAGAAACCAAGGGAGGTGCCTAGATTCCCACCACAACTCCAGGAATCATAGATCAGGTGTGATAGAGACTGCTAGGTCTCCTTCAATATCCTTCTCCTCTTCTCCAGTGGTATAGGATATGTAGCCAGGCACAAGCCAACTCAGCTAAATGCTACATTTCCTAGCCTTCCTTGCAGCAGAATATGGCCACTTTATTGAGTCTGGTCTATGGTATGCAAGTAGGCATGATATGTGTACCTTCCTAGAGGGGCTAGGTCTTAGTTTGCTTGGACTGCTATGACAAAAATACCACATACTAGGTGGCTTATAAACAACAGAAATTTATTTCTTACAGTTCTGGAGGCTGGGAAGTCTAAGATCAAGGTGCTGTCATGTTGGGGTTCTTGTGAAGGCCCTCTCATGGCTTGCACACAGCTGCCTTCTTGCTGTGTCCTCACTGGTGGAGAAAGACAGCAAGCTAAGGACACTAATCCCAGAATGAGATCCGACCCTCATGACCTCATCTAAACTAAATTATCTCTCAAAGACCCCACCTCCAAATACTATCACACTGGGGGTTAGGACTTCAATATAGCAATTTTGGAGGGACACAAACATTCCAGTCCATAACAATATGTCCTGATCTTTCCTCCTCCTTTCCACCTGCTGGAATGGGGACATGCTGGTGAGCCATCCTGGGCCATGCAGATAAGGGCAACATCCTAGGCACTGGCAGAGCAATAAGATGTAAGGAGCATGGGGCCCTGGCCAGCTGGAGAGGGGCCACCATGCCAGCTCCAGCTTCTATGTGACAGAGAAATAAACTTCTGTCTGGTGTAACCACTGTTAGTTTTGGCGTCCTATGTAAGCATCTCATCCTCTCCTAACTCAGTGATCTTAAAAGTGAGGTATAAGTTTACAAATATCCTCCATGGGATATGAAAATCCTTATAACTCTAAGAGAATCAATTTCCAGATGCTCAGAACTTCTATATAATAATGTTATTGATGATGATAGCTATAATACTCAAATTTAAAAATTAACTACATTTCATGCACTTTACTTATACTACTAAGTCATTTAACAACTATTATACATATTCTTCCCTAAATTAACCTATCTTAGAACATACTTGTGGTTGAAACTGCTTCTCACTCCACAGATGCCCTTCTCCTGCTTCAAAGAAAAGGTGTAACTCTCACTCATTCCAAATGTTATCAAGAGGTCTTGCCCTTGGGCAGCGTTTCTCAAATTTTTTTTTCATTATCACCTCCTAAGGAGCCTTTTAGACAGTTTTTCCTAATCACTCCCATCATGAAATTTTAATACCATAGATATACAGATGGTCTCCAACTTAGGATGGTTTGATTTACAATTTTTTGACTTTATGATGGGTTTATCTGGACAACTGAGGAATGCCTGACATGGTTCAACTTATGATTTTTTGACTTTATGATAGGTTTATTGGGACTTAACCTGATGCATTTTGGCTTATGATATTTTCAGTGTACAATGGGTTTATCAGGACATAGCCTCACTGTAAATTGAGGAGCATCTTTACTTTGTATATCTGTTCATGTACTATACGCATATCTGTGCTTTATAAATAAAGCAGTAAGATTTCTTTAACCCTCAATATACAGTTTTTGCTCCCATCAAGAAAGCAGGTTCTAGAATGTAAAAACCTATAAGGCACTCAGGTACTGTTTGAAGTACTGGGGTTAGTGTGGGAAATTACATGACTCTATGATTACACAACAAACTTTTTGCAATTCATCTGATTTCTGATTTTTTGTTTTATAAAAATTCAGAGATTTAATCAAATTGTCAGCTGATAAATTTTCAAAATTAGTTCAGAAAGAGTTCAAAGAATTGGAAAAAATTTCTATAACAAAATCCTTTCCATTTCCATGTAATTATTGATATGAATAAAGTTTCCCAGGACTTTCATATATAAAAATGGAAAATATTAGTATAATTGATGCTGAATACTGACTCATTCTAACATCAAGTATTATTTATGCATAGAAATAACTAGAATAAGTCCCACCCATTTCCAATAAAATTCACTTTTTATGTTTAATAAGTTTCCCAGGACTTTCATATATAAAAATGGAAAATATTAGTATAATTGATGCTGAATACTGACTCATTCTAACATCAAGTGTTATTTATCCATAGAAATAACTAGAATAAGTCCCACCCATTTAGAGACACATTTCCAATAAAATTCACTTTTTATGTTTCATAAGTTATAATACATTTATATTGATTTTAGCAAAATTTTAGTGATAACTAAATTCAGGAGACATCTTTTAACTCTTGAATCCTTTTAGTCATAGAAACTTAAAAAACTCATTAAATTAAAAAAATTAAATGTCAGACTGTATATGAATATCTATTTATATATAGATGAATATACATCTAAATATAGCTATATCTATATATATCACTGCATATATATCTTGCTATATTATAGATAAACATATTTTGCAGAGACAGTATGATGGAATGGTTAATAAAAGATTATAAGAATAAAAATATTATAATAGAATGAAATTATATGGGGGAAGTCAGATGAAAATATGAGTTCGAGAGGAGAATAAATTGCTATAAAATTTCTGACTACTAAAGGAGGATTCGTTTATGTGTATTTTAAATAGATGGATAAATAATGGTACGTACAAAGTCATAACTTTTAGATTCCACTTATTACATGTAAAAGAGTCATGTAACAGTTTAATTTAAAATTGCCAAAATATGCAACATGCCAGAAAGAATATCCTTTGCAGCTATTTAAACTAATGATGAAAAATATTAGATGTCAACTTAGAAATGAGCAAGATGGTTTTAAAAATTATTTTCAGGGGCTGGCGGTAGTGGTTCATGCCTCTAATCCCAGCACATTGGGAGGCCAAGGCGGGAGGATCACTTGAGGCCAGGAGTTCAAGACCAACCTGGGCAACATGGCAAGGCCCCATGTCTACCAAAAATTTAAAAAGTTAGCTGGGCATAGTGGTGTGCACCTGTAGTTCCAGCTACTCAGGAGGTTGAGGTGGGAGGATTGTTTACACCCAGGAGTTTGAGGTTACAGTGAGCTATGATTGTGCCACTGCATTCCAGCCTGGGCAACAGAGTGAGAACCTTATTTTGGGGATGCCAAGTGAAAAGTGGGTTGAGGATTTCTGTCCTAACTGGTGCATGAAGTTAGAGTCTGACCAGAAGTTCTGGTGATGGTGTCAAGTGATCAAGGGTGAGGTGGAAGTTGCCTCCAGCCCACTTCCAGTTGCTAGTTCTGGCAACCAGAGTGAAACTGAGCCTATACGTGAGCATGAAATGGCCATAAAGGCGATGAGTGAGAGGGCAGAGTCTGGGAAATTGGGCTACTGCTGGCTGTTTGGCATGATGGCTGCTTCTTCACCCTTCCTTGCTGGGTCAAGAGGTGAATAGCAGCCCAAAGGAGGAGCCACATACCTGGGACATTTCCTTCACCAAGGGCATCCAACCCCCCGGGTACTAGCTACATCACCAAGTTTCCTATGACTCTTTTCCCCGGTCCAGCTGTTTTCAGCTCTTACTATTCTGGCTTTTCTCTTCTCAAAAATGTGATCCCCATCTACCTGTCTAGAATCACCGGGAGAGCTTGTTCAAGCGCCAATCTTTGGTTTCACTATGTATCTACTGTACTGGCATCTCTGGGGGTAAGACTCAGGATTCTGAATGATTAACTTGTCAGCATAAGAATTACTTCTTTATGCCTTAACGACCTGTACCTAAGCAATGATGGTGAGTTTCTTTGCTTACCACAGAATTTGAGCTTGGGAGTTTGGATTAAAAACACTAAGAAATGGAGATGCAAATCAAAATGGGTTTTGGCCTGTTCTACTCTTGGATGATTAGCAGACACTTCCTGGGGCCTTCTTGGCTTTAACTTGGGAGAGCAGGAAGAAAAAAAGTAATGTTCAGAGCAAGATGAAATGCATTTCCAAAAAAGGGGAAAATCACAAAGCAAGTTCTCTTCCAGACCGATGCTCAGGACCATGACATTGGACAAATGTCCACAAATGTTCAACGTTGACAAAAGAGCAGATGGTTTCCAGCACTGTACCTAACTCAGAGTTGGATACCATCCCAGCTCTGGGGGCTGGATCAGAGTTGAACTAGACCAAGAGAATCATCACCAGAGGCCAGGAATGGGTGTGTGTCCTATTCAGGGGAACTTAGAGAAGAACTGGGGGATAATAGTGTCTGTATTTAGCAGAGTCAGATCCAAGGCCAGCTGATGCTCTGAGGGAGCCTAAAGCAACAGCTCCATGAAGATGGAAGCCGGCAAGTGGATCCCCTTGAGAGCTTGGAAAGGGGTTTACTTAAAGAAGTGGGTAAAAATGAATGGGGTGGACTTAGAATCTCTATTTAATTTTCCACTTTTAAAAATCAGCAGCTGCCTCTCTTGATCAGCTACTTGGGTTGGCTTTGAAGTTCAGGTCACAACCCTTGATTTTCTTTGAGTTCACTGCATGGTACCTTGTGGCATGGGCCATCAGAAAGATGTTTTCAATTATTTAAAATGATTCAAGCGAGGCAAAAATATTTGCTTTGTGCCAGCCCCAACAAGCTTGGCTTGCCTCATCTGGCAAGGCTTGTCACTTTTGTGCTTTGGAGAAGGGAAGACTCAACCCCAATAGAAACCCTACGAGAAGAGGACAAAAAATCCTGAGAATTTGTTTGTTTGTTTGTTTGTTTATTTTACATTGCTGCTATGTATTTCTAGGTTTGAAGAGTGGAATTTTCAGAAACAACTGTTTGTCTAGACTAGAGGAGTTTTGAACAGTTTTCGAGAATGATTATTGCTTCTTTGAGTTCATAACACTCCCATCTTCTCTATTACCACCTTGTTTTTATAATAATTTAGTGAATTAAAATTGTTTGGAGAAGTTAGGGAAGAATTTTGGGATGCTTTTGGGGGTGAAATGAAAACCTTTGTGGTCGACAAAACCAGGAATGAGGATTGCTACTATTAGACTAGAAATATCAGAGAGTAGCCTAACAGGATTTTAAGAGTCCTCAGCCTTGGATGTTTGTAATGCAACACTTTGGTTTCTAACACAAATGAACAATTTGTTTCAGTCATTTTTTTGTATCTCATTCACATAGACAACATTCTTTCCATTTATTATATTTACTTAAAAATTGTTTTAACCCACCGAAACAAATGGGGAAATGTAGATATCAGGCGCAGTGTTTTATTTTTCTTATTTGCCACTCCAATCATTTGTTTATTCAGTTTAAGGAAAAAACATCATGGTTTTATACCCATTTTCCTTTCCTTTTCAGTCTTAATCACTTATGCATTGTCTGATCATTCATTTATCTACTTATTCAGTTGACAAACATGTATTGAGCACCTACCATGTTTTCAAATTGGGCAAGCTGTTCGGATACAGGAAGATGCATGTCCTGCTCTCGGGAAGCTTCCACTCTGTTGGAATTCTCCATGCGTTCCTCTCAGGCTCCCTGAGAAATTATATTCTCTTGACTATGTGTCATCAAGGCTGGGAGAGGGCATTTCCTGGCCTGTACTTTTCTTCTGGCTGTTTTTATAGTTACATACCTGGGGGGAGATGGATATGTTTGAGCTGGGGCCTTGACTACAGAGAAGTAGATAAATATGTCCTTGGGGGTTTAGCCACAATCCAGGAGATTATTGAACAAATCTCCCATTGTGAAGGAAGCTGTAAATCAAATAACATAAGGGCTTCGTTACATAAGGGAGATGACTCCCCGTTACCAGGTGGATTTGCAAGCATCCAGACTCGACCTGCACTGTGAGCAGCTCGGATAGTCAGCCTGCTGCTGCGTGTTCCTGGGTCCCCCGGGTTCAACTCCTCACCCTCACCGACTCTGCCCTCTTAGCTGACTTAAGACTGACTCCCTTGGCTGGCTTGGAGAATATCTTCTTTTTTTCTTTTTTCTCTTTTCAGGTGCAGAGGGTTGAGTCAATTATAATCCTCAGCTCATTGTCCATGCTCAATTCCTTCACTGGTTTGCTGTTTGTTTTTCTCTTAAATCCTCATTCCCCATCCTCATTCCTCTTCATCCATGGGTATTTTTTTCTTAAAAATGTATATTGTTTGGTCTGAATAGATTTTTTCCATCTTTTAGTTATAACCATGTTCAAACAAAGTGGAAAGTTGCACGAATAGTACAGTGTACACTCCATACCTACCACCTAGGATCAAACATTTTCTAACATTTTGCCATATTTGCTTAATTTTATACAGGTTTTTGAAAGTAAGTTGCAGACATCATGAGAAACCACCCCTAAATACTTCAGCATGCTTCTCCTAAAAATAAGAACATTCTCCTACATAAAGACAGTGTCATTATCACACTTGAGAATGTTAACAGTAATTATGTAATTTCATTTAATATGCAGTCCATATTCAAATTTTTCTAAGAATATTTTTTATAGCTCTTTTTTAGAAAACCAGAATTCAATCCTCCTCTTTTTTAAAAAACAGCATTGATCTTTTGAAGAGATGAGTCCAAGTTGTCTTGCAGAATGGGGACACCCCCATTCTCGATCTTTCTGATTGCTTTCTCATGATGTTGTTTAATTTATTTCTTATGTCTTCTATTTCCTCTACACCGGAAGTTAGATCTATAGACTGGATTAAATTCAGTTTAAAGCTTTGGCAAATATACTTAGAGGTGATTTTTTTTGTTAATATTGCATGCTGTTAGGCTTGCAATTTCAAAATGGCTGTCTGATTATTTGAGATGTTAAGTTTGATCAGTTGGTTAAAGTGATGACCACCAGATCTTTGCATTGTAAAAGTACATTTTTCCCTTTGCAAATTAGCAAGGAATCTGTGGGAGTAATACTTTGGTATACTGTGAACATCCTTTTCTCCAACAACCTTTGCCTTAATAACTTTAGCATCCATCATTGACTCTTATCTGAATCCATTATCTTATTGACAGTTGTAAAATTGTGATATACTAATGCTATCAGCCCTTCTACATTTAGTAGCTGGAATTGTTCTACAAAGTAGAGCTTTTGTTCATCTACTGTGGATAAACTCATTAACTACTTTTTCATAAAAAGCTAAGATATTTTAATATTTCCCTTTAACAATCAGCTCTTGGCATAATGAGTTAGTGTAATAGTCACCTCCAAAGATAGTATGAGTTTTTTTTCTTTCTCTGTTTACTTTATTCCATCTTTTGAACTTGTGGATATTATTTATTCAAGATTTTACAATCACTTGTGGTCAAATTTCTTTTTACTGCTCAAATTTCCCCAATTTGGCCAACGGGAGCCCTGTGCCTGTGAATATAGGAGTGGTTACAGACTTTAAATTATCTGTTTTTCTAAGCAGCCTTGGTTCCTTTTAGTGGAGAGTACTATTTAGATTAAGGCACTAAATATGCTTATTGCTACTTGTATATAGTGTCTATGTTTCAGTGGACAGAGCCAGAAGTAAATAAAATGTTAATTTTTGTTATTTCCAACTTAAATTTAATATTACTTGGTTTACTTAGCTTTGATTATATATCTGTATCACTTTTCTCTTACTGTAAAATTCTTTTTTTTTTTTTTTTTTTTTTGAGACAGAGTCTCGCTTTGTTGCCCTGGCTAGAGTGAGTGCCGTGGCATCAGCCTAGCTCACAGCAACCTCAAACTCCTGGGCTCAAGCAATCCTTCTGCCTCAGCCTCCTGAGTAGCTGGGACTACAGGCATGCGCCACTGTGCCCGGCTAATTTTTTCTATATATATATATTTTTAGTTGTTCAGATAATTTCTTTCTATTTTTTGATAGAGACGGGGTCTCACTCTTGTTCAGGCTGGTCTCGAACTCCTGACCTTGAGCGATCCACCCGCCTTGGCCTCCCAGAGTGCTAGGATTACAGGCGTGAGCCACTGTGCCCGGCCCTCTTACTGTAAAATTCTTGATTTCAAGTTATATTATATGTAATTAGTTTCTTTATTCTATGCAAAATAATTTCAAAATGACAATAGCACTTTTACTACTAACACTGAACCTAGTGAGTGAAGTCTAAGATTTATTTGCCTTTTTGTCTTGGAATATATCCCACTAATATATACAGTCACTTGGAATACTTCTTTTTTCCATGTTAGTCATTACAAATTTGATATAAAGTCACAGGAATTTGTTTCAGTTTGTTCTGAATGTTAGTTTATTGTTATTTTTTATTTTATTTTTTTGAAGATATAGAACATTTTCTTAGTGCTTTTTTTGTTTCCACAATTGGGGTGCTATGTTTCCCTGTACACGTAGACATCTCAGAGTAAAGTAACTATTAAAAAAAAAAAAAACAGACAATAAAGGACCTCAGCTGCGATTCTCTAAAAAGTTGTTTTTCATAAAAGTAACAGTTGAGATTTCCTTTAAATGCAGCCCAAACATTCCAATCAGTTGGCTGTGTAGTCCTTGCAGTAATAGCAAGATTTGGGTTAAACTTGTTGAACTACAAAGAATATGTCAAGGCAGTCATTTTTGTGGTGTGTGGAACGGTGTATAATCTCTAACTCTGGAAGCCCAGGCACAGAATTAATGAGAGGTTTCATGTGTACCTAAAAGAACATCTTTCCAAGAATTTATTACTCTTGTTTTGGCATATGTTCCTCAAGGCCTTCAAGTTGGTGGTCAGTTCAGAAACTTCAAAATTTCCCCTAAAAACTCTGCCTAGGGCCTGTGTACTCTTCTGGATATGTGTTATACTTTAATAAAAAGTTTAGAAAAAAAGAAAGAAAGCAATCCAATTCTGTTTAAGTCCCACTTTCTCTAGGCTACATCTGACACAGCCAACACCATTTACCTTTAGCATTTCCTCCAAACTCTGAGCACTTCAGAAGATTCACTTTTATCTTTGGAATTGGCAAACTGTAATGTCGTGAAAAGAGCTCTCAATTTGGGGCAGAGTCCCTGACTCCAGAACTTGTTTTTTCACATAAAAGTTGCCTATTATTGGGCAAGATCTTTGACCTTTTCAATGGCTCAATTTTCTCATCTATGGGACAGGCATAATATATGTTGTCACAGAACATGTTGTCACAAGGATCAAGTAAGATAATGGATCTAAAAAGTGCTTCATTAACGATAGAAAATGTGAAAACTGTACAATATGGTTTCCACATGTTTCTGTTATTTTTCTGCTCTATTATGTTGTTATTTGGCTTCCCATTTTCCACCTGCTGCCAGAGGCATTCGTCCAGAGCATCATGTCAGATCATCTCTCCCTCTTCCCCTCAACTCCCATCACTGCTCTGCCTTCAATTCCTACTCTTCTCTCCTCTGCCCACTCTCTCGCAGAGGCTGGGTTTCCTGCTGTCTTCAAACCCCTGGTTCAATCCCATCTCAGAGCTTCTGCTGTTTACCTGCTGGGAATGCTTTCCCCCTGACGTCCCTGTGGCTCACTTTCTCACTTCCTTTAAGTCTTTGCTTTTTAATGAGGTCTTTCTTAACCATTCTGTTAAAGTTGCTCTCCTGGCACTCCCTGGCCCTCCTTCCTGCTTTATATTTTTACATGGCACTTATCACCTCCTAATATTTTTCCTGAATGACTTATTTATTTTGGTTAGTTGCCTTTCCCCACCAGATTATAAACTCCATGAAAGCCGGGATTTTTATCTGTTTCGTCAACTGATGTATCCCCATTCATTATTCATTCATGTATTTACCTAAATGAATGGATGAATGAATGACAGTTTCAAAGTCTTACATTCACATGGAGAATGGGTGGGAACTTACATTTCTGGACACTTTTCAGAATATAACTAGTAAAAATGAGCCCTGTTGGAAAGGCTAATGCAGATTTTCTACTTTCCCCCAGGATCTTGACCACCTGGAAGATATTTGTATAATCTCTTAGCATGTTTTAATAATCCAGGAATGCTGCTTCTATTCCTGGATTATTAAAACATGTGTAGAGAAGCCATAAATTCAGCAGAGATGTTCTCTGGAGAAAGAGAAAGAAGTTGAAACGTACCAGACAGATTTGAATGAATGCACTAATCTATTGTATGCTATTGTTTCTCCAACCAGGTTTGTTGTATTTTGATCAGCACCACGTGATTTGGTCTTGCAGCATCTTAAAAGGCAGAATGGGGTACACCCATGGTATTTCCCAAACTGTGTGCCAGGGAACACTAGTTCCAGGAAATGCTAATCTGTACTCAAAAAAGAATAAGGGTTCTGTGGTTCTGACTCATAGTACATATTAGCATATTAAAGGCTCTGAGGAGTCACACAGCTTGAAAATAAATAAAGGATATGTGGCCTATATTTATTGGCCCTACTTAATGGAATAGGGGAAGACTTTTTCACTGAGTATATACTGATACTCTGCCATGCTCCCAGATAATAAAACGTAAATGAGTTCTAACATATATGGAGTTTTACTTACTCTTTTGTTAAAACTCTCAGCACTAAAATAAAATGTGTATACCATGTCCATGACACCATGCCAGATTATTTTTAAAACTCCAGGAAATATTGAACTGTGCTACAGTATATTAATTTATTTGAAATGACACACTGATATTAAAAGACATTACCTATTTTGTGGCCATAATTTATACCTTTCAAACTGTCATTTCCCATGGATCTCATGGTTGTCTACATTTTATTTTGCCAGTGAGTTCTGTTCAGCACCTGCAAGCTTACCTGAGGAAGAAATAGCATTCATAGAGTATCCATTACACCAAAGCTCTACTGTTCTTTTTAGACTTTTCATCAATGGAATATTTATTAAGCACTGCTCCCTGTTTAACGCCAGGAACTCCATTAGACACAATGAAGATACCAGGGAGAAGAGCCAGAACAAGCTCATGGAATGTACATTCTAATATAGCTAGGCAAAATCAACAAGTGAACAAACCCAATAATCAAATGTTGAGACAAGGGTTTTAAAAGAGGAAAGGGGGAGCTGAGACAGAGGGAAAGGTGTATGTGAGGGTGTTTCCTGCTGGAGGTGAGGTGGTCCAGAAGGAGGTAAGGACATTTAAACTGAGATGCAAGAATGACAAGGAGCTGGCCATGCCAAGGCAGTGAGGAAGAATGCTTGTTCCAGGCACAAAGAATGGCAAGACCAATGGCTTAGTGGTAGGAAACTACTTGCTAAAGCATTGAAAACAGGTCACATGGTTGACCCATAGTGTTCACGAGGGCCACAAGATGAGGGAAGAGTGGCAATCAGTGTGTGCACAAGTCCTTCGGGGCTTCCGAGGCCATCTATGGACTTTAATTGAGAGAGCAACATGATTGAATTCATGTTTCAAGGAAGCTCCTCCAAAGCAGAATACACCCCAAAGTACTGAAAGTTTTGTTAAGTGAACAATGGGCATTTAAAAATACTTTTAGCTATCTAAAAAAATGCAGATTACATATTTACCCTTCTCCCTAGCTAAAATATATAATACCCACCAATTCTGTGTGAACCACTGGGCCTGGATGAAGTGCTATTCTACTCTCTATTTTATATAGGATTCTCCACATCTAGGACCTGTACAGCTCTACATTTTAGAGAATATCCATAGTCTGGCACACCTGAGAAGATTTTTGGGGCAGAGTCTACCCTTGGCAGTCCTGGAGCTTGTTTGGGGGGAAGTACCCCTTACTCTCATCACCCGTTTTCTTCTTCCTGGCCACCAATGCTTCCTCTGATCTCTTTTCTAGCCAATATTGAGCTTACTAGTTCGCGCACAGTCTCTGCTAATGTTAATAGGTAATTATGATGTTAAAAGATTCCCCGAAGTGTGATCCCTACCAAAAGCATTTATATTTTGAAAGATAATTCTTTAGGGCAATCTTGGCACTGGAGGCATAGAGAGAAGAGCCATAGGGTAAACAGGGGACATACCCTCTCAGTAAGTCTAGAGAGACCCATGCCCTGGGTGCTGTCTTTTAGAGGGTTCTACATGTTGGACGTACACACACAAAACAAATTAATTAAATTATACATGGGTGTCTTTGTCACTTGTGGTCCTACACTCGGTGTTGGCATGGTGTGATCTGTAATCCTAGGCATTCACTCTCCTGACTAGCACTGCTCAGGCCCCAGGGAAATGCTTTTCCACATCTCTTGCCCTGGGATCCTACAACAAAGGCAACTGGATCTAGAGGTTTGTGGATTTTCTACTGAAGTCAGAGAGAGACATTACTTTGAAGAGGAGGGAGGATTTGAGCAGAGAAAGAACCCCAGTAAGACAAAATGAATTAATCAACATTTCAAATTCCTCCCCACAGAAAGCATGAATTCAAGAGATTCTTTCCCAGTTGTGCTGAGCATCCATTTTCTTGCTTTTTTTCATGTTTTAATTAATGGTTCTGGGAGCACTCATGAGTTACCTTGTAAATGGCAATTGAGAATATTTGTAACATCAAACAATTCATAAAACTCTTGAAGTTGTATTTATGTCAGTATGGACATAACATACTTGAAGTATGACAGTGATTCTTTTTTCCGTTGGCTACTGGATGGACAGTAGACTCCAGAATAGCAAAAGCTTGGTTTGTATGAAAATATTTTCTAAGATTTATTTAAATTCTCAAAGTTAAGAATTTTGGCTTTATTCAAATAATTTTAGTTTTAAATGTTGATATTCAATTAGAATTTTTATTTTATTTTTTAATTTTAATAGATGATTTTGAATACTTTAGAAGAAAAATCACTTCTTTTGAAAACTTATGAAAAATCATTTTTACTATTTCAATTTTTTTGCATTTACTCTAATTTATAGATTTGATGAAAATTTGTTTAAATTTGTAAATTTTGAATATTATTTATTTAACTTTCAATCCTTTACATCATTGAGAATGAGTACAATTTGTAATTGTGACAGAAATTGAAAATACAAAAGTGCAGTTTATAAAAGAAAAAAGCTATAAAGGAAAAAAAAAGTAATTCTTCAAAGAAGCAGTCTGCTTAAATTTTCAAAAACTATTAAAAAGGAAAGTGAGCAAGCTGCTGTCAGGTATTACCCACATAAAATTTGTAAATAGGACATTAAAAAGTATTTTTTGAGTTGGTTTTTTGAGTAATAAATTACATATAGTAAAAGTCACCCTTTTTAGGTGTTCAGTTTTATGTGTTTTGAAAAAATATATACTATTATGGAATCATGACCACAATCAAGATTTAGAATATTTCCATCAACCCACAAAATTCCCCTGTACCCCTTTGTAATCTATCCACATGACTCACTCCCCAGCCCCTAAATCCTGACAAACTTTGATCTGATTTCTGTCTCTATAGTTTTGTCTTCTTTAAAATGTCATATAAATGATATTCATATAGTATGTAGTCTCTTGTGTCTGACACCCTGCATTTAGCATCATCCTTTTGAGAGTCACCCATGTTGTTGCAAGTATCAACTGATCATTCCTTTCTTTTGCTGATATATTCCATTCCATTCCATATTGCTATATATTCCATTAAATAAAGGTACTAAAATTTCTTTATCCACTTACCAGTTGATGGACATTTGTATTATTTCCAGTTTTGGGTGATTATAAATAAAGCTACTATAAGCCTTTTCCTATGAGTCTTTGTGGAGACATATGTTTCCATTTCTTTTGGGTAATTGCCTAGGAGTAGATTGCTGGATCATATGCTAAGTGTATGTTTAACTATATAAGGAACTATCAGAGTGTTTCCCAAAGTGGCTATATCATTTAGCACATCCACCAACAGTGTCTGAGGGTTCCCCTTGACTACATACTTACTAGCACTTGGTATTGTAAATTTTTAAAATTTGTTTTTTGTCAGGTTAGCCATTTTAATAGGTAGCAAATTCTCTAATTACTGATCAAAATAATTAACCTAGCAAGGAATTATTATCAATAACACAGCTCAAACAGGCTGGATGAAATCCTGCTACTTCATATTACTGATGAAAATGATAAGAAATGTGCGGACCTCTTTAATACTTTTGCCCAGAGCCCACAAATAATAGCAGTGAGGCTGCACCCATGATAGCCCTTCCCTCTGCTCTGAAGTCTCTTCTTAGGGGAGGTATGTTAACTCCTTGGGGTCCTTCTGAGACCCTGCCTTGTGAAGGACAGCTGCCACCTCACTCTGCAGCTCTCTCTAGAAGGGAGATTTCAGGATTCAACATGTCCTCTCCTCCTGCCCTGCTCCCTCTGCACTAGGGGTGAAAGAAGAGTCAGTACGCCACCCCAAGAGGCTGCCAGCCCCTAGTCTAGAAAATAGGACCCATGTTTAGGTAGCTTTTTGAGCAAAGATCTGGCACAGCTCCATGGACGACCTGATGGAGTGTTGGTTGACACTGAGAAGAGGCTGTGAGCAGTGGAGCCTTCATTCTAAAAACCATCAGCATGCAGAGGCTCACAGGATGTGGCAAATGGCGGCACATCTGTTTATCCTACTGCCAAGACCCTGGGGAGAGCTTCCAGTCCATGAAGAGTTTAGTTTCAGAATCCTAAATTCTTTTTTTTTTTTTTGAGACAGAGTCTCACTCTGTTGCCCGGACTAGAATGCCGTGGCGTCAGCCTAGCTCACAGCAACCTCAAACTCCTGGGCTCAAGCAATCCTTCTGCCTCAGCCTCTCGAGTAGCTGGGACTATAGGCATGTGCCACCATGCCTGGCTATTTTTTTTCTATATATATATTTGTAGTTGTCCAGATCATTTCTTTCTATTTTTTAGTAGAGACAGGGTCTCGCTCTTGCTCAGGCTGGTCTCGAACTCCTGAGCTCAAAGGATCCACCCGCCTTGGCCTCCCAGAGTGCTAGGATTATAGGCATGAGCCACCGCACCCGGCCAGGATCCTTAAATTCTTGACTGTGGGATTGGGGAAGGCTGGTCTGTGACCAGTGTTGGCATCTTCTCCTAGTAGGCAAGGGGGTGAAAATTGGGAGATGTTTAATTAACCTTAAATGACTCTAATCTTTTTAGTAGCTTACAAAGAATACCACTAGTGGAAAGTGTACTTCCTCAATTTCAGATGCAGCAAAAATGGCATTCAGTAGATCAAGATGCTGCCTCTTCTTCACCACAAGAATGTATCCCCACAGGAGCTATGGTGTTTTGTGATCTACCAGCTGCAGGCTGGGGTATAATATTTCCTGATTTGGTATTTGGAGAACCTTCAAATCTTTAAGGGCATTCATTTCTCCTCTTAGTTACCTCTTCCTTTGAGGATCATAAAAACCTTGAGAAATGTCAAGCTTCCTTTTCAGATTTTCTTTATTAAATATAAGATCTCTTTTTCTTTCTTCTTCTTCTTTTCTTTTTGTTAGTACTTCTAATGAATGTGGGCTAATATCTTATGCCCATTACAATGGCAAGTCAACTTTTCCAAAAGGCTGACCATGTGTAAAGTATTCACAGTCAATTAGTCTGTCAACTACATATTTTGTATTCATTTAATATATTAATAACTTAGGAGTCGAACGTGCAGAGTTGGACAACCTGGATTCAAATTATAACTCAAAGACTTAGGCAGCTATCATACTCTCTTAAAATTTGAATGTGCTGCCAATCTGTTTCCTTCTTTACTTATTTTTGAGTGTTCTTGACTGTTGGTCTTATTACTTTCATGTACATAATCATTTAAGAACTTTCAAAGATAAGTACATTTCCACAAAGAGTCATACAGTAATTTTTGCTGCGTTTTATTGCGATAAAATGCTGTATAATCTTGGGCAAGAAATTCATCCTTAATTACACTCTTTATCTGTTATTTTTCTTTAAAAAGACTTCTGAGATGTAGCAAACATAAAGTGTATTAATCTTTAGTGTACGGCTTGGTGAATTGTTGTATACACCCATGTAATCCCATTAATTATTGCTGCATTTTATTCTCAGAAAAATAAATATACATTTAAATTTCAATTTGGTAGTTCTGGGTAGAGTTTCAATATGTGAAGCACACAAAGAGTGTTTCCCTCTAAGTTGCAGAAAGAATACTTAACTATATTTGAAAGTAACTTTTCATATATTATCAAAAATCCTCATGACAAACTTTATTTGTATGACTCACATTGTTATGTTTATTATAATGAGGTTAGCTTATATATATGTTATGATGTTACCCTTGGCCTCCAGATCAAGTAAACTACAAATTCTGAATAAATACTTCTCTTCATTTTTGTGTGTGTTCCACTGTTCAAATATGCGATCTACAGAGTCTTAAATGCCACTACAAAGCCATTGTCATATCAAATGACCCAACAGCTCATCTGACAATGAAAAAAATAGAAATGATTGACTTTGGTCTACGTCTCCAAATAGGCCACCTAGCCAATGGATCCTGGACAGTGGTGATGATAAGGATTTCACAAAATTATAACCTATGGGACAGATTTTGTCATCCTTGGCCGAAAGGGGAGACTGAGAAAATAAAAAATAGCTTGGATGGTAAAAATTTGTCCTGCCTTTCATCTGGCTGGAATAAAAGATAAAGCTGGTTGCAGAGTTAACAGGAAACAGTATTTCTTCTAAGGACATGCTTCAGCTACAAAGTGTCATAACAACTCCCTTCTCTCAGTAACTGCTGTTTTCTTACTTACTGAGAAACTTTGCTGTTTGAAATTATGTTGGTTAAGAATAAAACATCTCACTTTTGCCTGGAGGATCTAAGTCACTTTGACACAGAGAAGCAGCATGCAACCCAGATGCAGGGCTTCAGATAAGGGCTGTTTGGACCCAGCTTTTCACATCTGTCCGAACTTTGTAGTTTCTAAGGAAATAGACCTGTGTTCATTTTGTAGCCCAGACTTGATGTTGACTTCTTTGAGTCTATCAAAATACCACTTCAGTTAAATTTTACTTAACTCTATGCTTCCCCCAGACCTTATAAAAAATTTCATCTTTTCCTTTGGTGAGATGTCTCTCTGGTATGTGGTTTTTGCTGTGGATCAATAAACCTGCTCTGTTGGACTACAGGTTTGTCCCCAGATGTCTTAATCTCATTAGGCTAGGATGGTAGATTTTATTATTCCTGTCTTTAAAGATAGGGAAACTGAGGCTCAAGAAAGTTAAAGTATACAAAGGGTTGTGGTAGTATGTGGTCACAAAATTCAAACTGAGGTCTGAAGTGTAATGAAGCCCAATCCTTTTCCACGGTGCCACTCTGACCTCCTGCCTCTTGGAGCTTCTCCTTGCACCACCTTTGTTTAACACACCCACTGCTAAGCCACAAAAGCCACTCCTGCAATTGGGCTCTTCCTCATCACAGTAAGTATTCAATCTGGCACAAAGTCCTCCAAGTATGGTTTCACTTTCACGGTGCTCCTCTCTGCCAGGAACCAGATGAACCATCCAACACTTAGTTTTGAGTTTTTTTTCTTCAGCCACACTAATCAGAAAATATTTCTAACGACACACTCCGGGTCTTCACACATCCACGGCTGTTCTTGCGCTGTTTCCTGACCTTGGAATCCTTGCCCACAATTTTCTGCCTATCCAAATCTTTTTTTTTTCCAAAATATCATGTCAAGGTTCCTTGTAGAACAGCAGAAACCATGCTAGTCTGTTTTAGCAGACAAGTAATTTAAAAAGGATATTAGGTATTTCACAGAAACTTTTTTTTTACTTGCATGCTCCTTTGCAGGACTGATACAGGACAGACAGCACCCCGGCTACCTGGACACAATGGCAGTTTTCACGTCTGACACTAGGAGGTGCTAGACTCCAGCTGCTGCGTTCGAAGCTGGATGTCTGCTACCCTGGTCATCAGGACTAGCCAGATTGGTGCTTCATTTACATCTGAGCTTCCAAGTCAAGTCTTGCAGGAATGCATCTGACTAGCAGTGCCCAGGTCACATGTCTACTATGCAGCTGCAAGAGAAGCTGGGGAAAAGAGTTTCTGGATTCTACCGTAAGGAGACACAAACTTATAAAGTGAAGAAGTCCATACAATAAGGAGGGGCATTCAAATAGTGGAGATGCCAAATAAGAATGATAAACGTTCATTACAGTGGGGCCCAGCTCAAAAATCTCCTCACCTGGAAAGTGTTCTCTAGAACCACAGCAAGAGTGAAGCCCTCTTTGTTCTGTCCCTCAGGTATATGTTATTTGCATTTCTACTGAATTATTATAATTGTAACTGTTGTGATTCATACGCCTCTCATATTTCCTCATCTTTATTTCAGTTTATGACTTCCAGCTGCCATAGATAGTACTTTTTTTCTTTTGCCTGAGGGCTTTTTCCAGCCATTTAGCTTCATTTCATTTGCCTGTGCTGTAGGCTGAACGTATGGGAGAATTAACACAGGCCAGGGGCAGCCCTCAACCAATGACTAACAGATGGTGTATAAATATCTCAGCTCCTTTGCTGGGTAGGATAACCTCTGAGGCATGTGTTTGATAGCAGGTCCCAGCATTTCCCCAGTGGGAATAAACTCAGTCGCCCCTAGTGGCAGCTGGCTCAGTAACTCCCTCGTTGGCTGTCTTCCCTGCCTTGTCTCACTCTCCGTCAGTGGTCAACATCTCCTTCATGTCCCAGCTATTCGCACTTGAGCCTTTGTTCCAGAATCGGCTTCCGGCAGAGCCCAAAATAAGACAGCATTCTTCCCTTTGTTATAGATGACCAACTACTTATCCATCTCTCTTGTAAGATTCTTAAAGACAGGGAAAGCATTTCCATTTTTTTCTCTCTCTCATGACACACATGGCCCTTGATGTAAGAGGCATAAAAGAGATATTTGTTGAGCTTGTTGAGTTGAATTAAAATAGAGACAATGGTCAAATTTTAAATTTATACCACTATGTAGCCATAAATTTTACTCTTTCTGAAAGAAATCATGAGGTAAAATTAATAGTGGTTATTTATTTATTTATTTTTTTGAGACAGAGTCTCGCTCTGTTGCCCAGGCTAAAGTGCCATGGCATTAGCCTAGCTCACAGCAACCTCAAACTCCTGGGTTCAAGCAATCCTTCTGCCTCAGTCTCCCGAGTATCTGGGACTACAGGTGCGCGCCACCATGCCTGGCTAATTTTTTCTATTTTTAGTAGAGATGGGGTCTCACTCTTGCTCAGGCTGGTCTCGAACTCCTAACCTCAAGCGATCCTCCCACCTTGGTCTCCCAGAGTGCTAGGATTACAGGTGTGAGCCACCAAGCCCGGTCAATAGCGGTAATTTTTTATGATAATAATTAGAGTTACATTGTTGAATTTTCTAACCTTTGTCCATTATCACTTTAAAAAATGTCAACTATCCAGGAGAGTTGTGGCCCATTGTGACCACATACTACTGAATGATCCCATTACTCTGAGCCCTTCAGGGTTGAATGGCCTGTCAAGGCCATAGCCCTTGCGCAAAACACCTCATGAGGAGTGCTGAGGACAGCCAAAGGGATGTGATTAACCATGTAGAGGTCTCCTTAACCCTGGATCCCAGCCCAAATACAACGTGGACCGCAGCCTGAATCCATAGTGGACCCCAGCCTGAATCCATGCCTGGGTAGAGTAAGTCCTTTTCCCAACTTCTTGCCTTGTGTGTCCCATAGGATGGGCTCCCTACCATTAGGAATAGCTCCCAGATCAATGGTCTTTTGGTTATTTCATTCTTGATTATTTGGTTTTGAATATAGGCCCAGAGTCTTGAGCCAGTGGGTATAATTCCAATGGGTCAGATGGATCATGGCAAATAAAACAAATGGTAGGTGTCATGTGGCAGCTGGTCTGAACAGTTTTGGCTACGGTTCTGGAAAAGAATGTGGGAGGGATGTGGTCGACATGCAGGAAAGAAGTTTGAATGAAACCGTCATAGCACTGCTTTGAATATCAATATTTTAGCAGGTGCTTGGAGTAGGATGGCATAGGGACCAAAGGAAGGCCCCTGCCCCGGCTCCCTGCCTCTATCACAGAACTGAAGAAACTTCAGACTTTCTTACTTGTTTCTGGCAAGACCTCTACTCCTCCCTGTCCTTCAGCACCCATAGTCTCAGTAGTGTTATCTTCCCTGAGATCCTCGGGACTAATCTCATTACAGCCCTTAGCTCTGTGTAACTCAGTTACACCTGGAAGCCCAGGGCTCCTGGTCATTCCTCATCCCTTGGGTTCTTGTTTCTAAAAGATCTGTATATCTGCTTTGTTGAGGCCATCTCTCATCCCTCCCCAGCTCTCAAAACTCTTCCCTTGTGCGTCTGGAACTCAATGTACAGACAAAAAAAAGTCCTCTATTTTCTAAAATGTCTCTTTCACTCCCTTGTTCTAACTGGCTCTTCCCTGAAGACATGGCTCCCTCTGCAGCTCTCTGTAAGGGTGGCTGGTTTCTGTCCCATGTCCCTGGCACCACAGGACTTGGAATGAGATAGGTGTCCTCCTTGCTTCTTATTGCTGCTCCCAAGCCACTGTCCCATCTCCTCCATAAAAACACCCAGTTTTAAACGTTGAACAACGTCATCTGCCACCTTCCTTTTGGCAACCATCTACTGACTCCAGCATCACTTCCCCTCACTCCCGGATCACTGTCACTTTCTCCAGCACTATGCCCATCATATTCTTGGTGATTTCAGTACCCACACAGACAAACGTTCTAGTACACTGGGCTTTCATCTCTTTAACCCCTCTCCTCCAAACATCTCTTGCTCCAATCTCACCCACTCACTCACATGGTCATGCCTTCCAGACTCTCTTCTTTTCAATAATCTTGCCCCTTCAGAATCTTAACTTCAAGAATCCCAGTATCTGACCACCACTTGTTATCTTATTTCCCTTATTAGGTCATTAAATATGAAATGTCTGATTTTGAATCAAAAGCGTAGTTTATTATCTCTCGAAGAAGAAGCAGTACAATTAAAGCATGTGGCTAACTATCAACACAGTTTTGCCATCTTAATGGTAACTTGCTTATGCCAGCAGTGAAGAAGCCTGGAGAGCGAGTGGCAATGAAATTGTGAAAGGCATTTTCCACAGCTTGTTGAGAATTGAGTATTTTTCCTTGAAATAAGTGGTCCAAAGCCTGGAAGAAGTGGTAGTCAGTTGGTGCAAGGTCTAGTGAATACAGTGGATGACAGAGAGTTTCCAAGTCCAGCTGCTATAGTTTGAGCGGCACTGTTTGTGAGACATGTGATTGAATGTTGTCTTGCAAGAGGATTGTCCTTTATTGATCAATCTCAGCTGCTTAATCACAAGCATCCTCATCATTTTATCCAATTGGTTGCAGTAGACATCCACTGTAATCGATTAACCAAGTTTCATGAAGCCGTAGTGTATAATACCAGTGCTGGACTACCAAACAGACACCATTAGCTTTTTTGGATAAATATTCGGCTTTGGAGTGTGTTTTGGCACTTTGTCTTTATCTAATCATTGTGTCAAATGCTTGGGATTGTCAAAAAGAATCCATTTTTCATCACACATAACAAGACAGTGTAGCAATGGTTCGTCTTTACGTTGTGACAGCAAAGAAAGGCAAGCTTCGAGATGAGTTCTCTTCTGCTGCTCATTTAATTCATGTGGTACCCATCTGTTCAGCTTCTTTACCTTGCTGATTTGTTTCAAATGGTTCAATATTGTTGGAATAGTAACAGCAAACCTTTCTGCTAATTCAGGCATAAGTTGAGGTGAATTTGCTTCCACTACAGCTTTCAGCTCAGCATTATCCACCTTGGTCTCAGTTCTCCTGCGTGGCTCATTTTCAAGAACAGAACTTCTCAAACCATTGATGTACTGTGTGTTCATTAGCCACATCCTTCCCAAGCACTTCATTGATATTTCGAGCTGCCTGTGCTGCATTGGTTCCACGATGGAACTCATATTCAAAAATATTTAATAACATGAATTTTTGATTTATCCATGGTTTCACTAAAATTGCTCTAAAAAAATTTGAAAACTAATCACAAGCCAACATGTGCATTTGAAAGACCAAGGATGTACCTTCACAATAAAAATAAAACAAGAAGTGTCAAAATGAAACGTCAGAGCTATCAACTGTCAAACTTAGTACCTAAGGAAATGGGACATTTCATACTTGATAACCTAATATTTGTATCTGCCTATGTCTTCCTGCACCATGCCATCTCCCTGCCTCCTCCTCTGCATGAATAATCACTATTCCTAATTCTGTGCTTTTAATTTTCTCAGTTTTAAAAATGAATTTTTCACATATGTATGTATTCCTCAGCAGTATGTTGTTATTTTTTAACTTTATAAAAATGATATTATACTACATGTAGTCTATTGTAACTTGCACGTTTTGCATACCATTATGTAAACCATAAACACATTATGTATAGGATACCTTGTAAGTATGTATACTATACATACATCTCCAGCTGCTCTGCATAGCCGTAGTTTGTTTTTATTATATAGTTTGTATAACATTCTGTGGTGTGAATTTACCAAAATTTATTCACTAATTTTTTTCCTATGGGCTATTTACAGATTTTTGGTATCATTGACTCTTCTGCTATAAAGAACTTGGACTTGTCTTCTGGTGTATACTTGTAAGAGTTTTTCTAGAAGCAGAATTGATGAGTCAAAGGGCATAAGCATGTTCTATATAACAATGATGTTACATTGTTTTCTAAAGTAATTTTATGTCACTTCCCATTATCCCAGGTCACTTCCATAAAATTCTTATTTTAAAAAGCCTAGCCATTTCCAGAACCTGTAACCACTGACTGTACCACCTTTTCACTCTCTTCAATTTTCTACTTTCCCAGCCTATATTCCAGGGTATGTCATAATATTTTATTCCTTTGCATATGCCCTCAATATCTTTGCTGCTTCTTCCTTTGTTGTGCTCATCTGGCAAAACCCTAGTTCTGGCGACAGCCAAATCTCTGCTGGCTCTGTGCCTGCACCCACCCAGGGGAGTGTGGCTGCAGGTAGCTACATGGCCCTGCTGACTATTCTCATGTTACATTCACGGTCACTTACGTTAGCTTCGAATGGTACTTGTCAATCAGGCTCTACATCCCTGGTCCATTAACTCTCCCATTCTTCTGTTTTATAACTTCTCATCTCTCCTCAGACCTCTATTACTTCTTGCTGTACCTTCACTCCCTGCTGATGATCTTGCTTTCTTCTTCACTGAGAAAATGAAAGCAACTGGAAGAGAACCGCCATTGCTCCCATCTCTGCATGGACTCATCTGCCTTCATTTATGCCTGTTGTATTTTCCATTGCTACGCAACGAATTATTCCCAAACTTAAAACAACACCAATTATTATCTCACAGTTTCTGTGGGTCAGGAATCCAGGCACATCTTAGCTGGGTCCTCTGGTTCTGGATCTCCTAGTATCTTTCTTTTGTGGCTGAGTGCTAGTATGCCTGGACCAGCAAGTAGACAGGCAAGTTACGCCCTGGCCCTCGAGGACAAGGACTTATTACTAATAACAGGCTGGATGGGAAAGGCCACGCATGCTCTCATCTTCCTATTGAACACACATTGGGTAAATGAAATATTGTGCTATTAGTAAATTATAAAATTTAACCTTGAAGTTAAACTATTTTTTTCTTAAACTGTCTTTATAGTATTGGAAAAACTAA
>NW_012134970.1:505352-532701 GCF_000956105.1 Propithecus coquereli | reverse complement strand
TTCACTCACAATTAGAAAAATGTGAATCACAGCTACAATGAATACACTTACTTTCTGTTAGATATAATTTGCCCAAGGATAGCTGAAAAGGAGCAGAACTGTAAGAAATGACAGAAGTACAAGGATATTCACTGCAGACCCTGCACAAGGGGTTCACTGGGTCAGTGTTGGCTAAACAGGTGCTGTTTATAATAGCAAAGATTGGAAACAACCTGCATGCCCCCAAGGGGAGACTGATTCAATAAAATACGGTACAGTTGAAAGAATGAGGCACTGAGGGTACTGATATAGAATGATTTCCAAGATTAAAAATTGAGAAAAGCAAGATGCACAAAAGTACGGACAGCATGCATATCAGTTGAGAAATACAAGGGACATAGTTGTAAATGCGTGGTCCATCTCTGGAAGTATTCACAAGAAATTAATAAGAAATTGCCTCCAGGGACAACAAATCAGTGGCTGGGTGACAGAGGAGGAATGTAAAATACTTTTCACTGCATATCTATTTCCTCCTCCCCCTTTTTTCACGTGTACATCTGTTACTTATTTAAATGAATGAAAAAATTTTTAAGTAAAATAGTAATAATTTTTAAAGACCTAAACTAAAATAGTCTATAAGCAACACTGTAGAAAAATACTGTACTACAGAATGGGTCGTTACTGACTGTAGGTATTTAAGAGGATGGGGAGGAGTGGTTTTATATGCAAAAAATAGACACAGTCCAGGGAAGTTAATACAGTGGAAGCCAGATATTCTGAATCCATCTCTTGCTTTTCACTTTGACTGCTGGGGCCTGAGGCAAGTGAATGAAGCCACTCAAATCTGGATAATAGTACTTAATGATCAAGCTCACCACTGCATTGTGAAAATCAATTATTTGATGTTGGCAAAATGCTTCGAAGGTGTAAAGTGCCCGGGTGCAAGGCAGAGCCTGTTCAGACCTGTGCGCTGTCATGGGAACCAAGACTCTGGAGTCCAGGCTTTGAGGAGAATTCTAATCACTGTTTAGCTAAACAAATGTTTTTAAAGTGCCAATGCTCTCAAATGTTTCTTAAGTGTGTGTGTCCAGAGAATAGGCCTATTTCAGTTGAGTTTTCTGATTCCTGTCTTATTCTTCTACAATAGTGGCAAAGATCCAGTAAGTAAAATTTGTATTTAATGATTTCCAGAAAATGGGGTCTTTTCACAGCAGAGAAGAGAAGAGAAGCTTAAGATCTTGGTGTATAATTCAATAAGAAAATAACAAACTCTTTCAGAAATTATAAAGAGTTTGGAACTAATGTTGGCTTTTGAACTATGTATTGTTAAATAATATATATTAAATTAGTCTGTAGAAGTATAATATCCTCAAAGAGAAATGGATACTCTAACAAAAGAAGACCTGTGGAAATAAGACTGTTGGCAGACAGTTCTCCATGCGTCTCTCACATTCCTGTACATCTTGCAAGCAATACACTGATGATCTTTCTCCCTGGATTATCTTTTTAAGGATGTTTATACAGAAACAGCCTTGGAGATAGAGATAGTGTCTTCCTCCAGAGCAAACAGCACATTTGCTTACTGTACTTCATAAAAAATTCAAGTTCTCTAAGTTCAAAGTTTCTTTCCTGTAATGCCACACACTACATGTACAGATGTCATCTGTAATTGTCATCTGTAACTGGGGCTTGGCGAACAGGTGCAAATATGCTGATACTCTGGCTACTGCTACTGCTATGAGTTGTTATAAACTATCCTTTGTCTTTGACCCAGGAGTCTTGTGTCTTCTACTAGCATTCATGAAATTGTGGCAGGGTGACTTCTTAGCTTGCAAATGGGGTAAAATCTCAAACTCTTAACAGTTCTTGAGAGAGAAGTGTTCTCTAGACCCCTGCTATGCAATAGAAATATAATGCAAGCCACTCATGTGAACCATAAACATAATTTTAAATTCTACTGTGGCCACATTAAAAAGCTAAAAGAAATAGGTGAAATTAAGTTTAATAATATATTTTGTTTAACTCAATATATCCAAAATATTATCATCTCAACATGTAATCAATACAAAAATTATTAATGAGCTATTTTACATTATTTCTTTCGTACGAAGTCTTCAAATTCTAGGACATTTTTAATACTTATGGCTCATCTCAATTTGGACTAGTCATATTTCATGTGCTCAATAGCCATGTAGCCATGTGTGGCCAGTGGCTTCCATTTTGGGCAGTGCAGCTTTAGTCTGAGAAATACGGTAAAATGAAAGTAAACGTTTTAAGACTTGACACAGATTTTCCTTTTAAAAAAATTAAATCCAGAATGTCAGTGATATCGCTCATTGGGCCTGTCGCTCCTGAGACTCTGAGCCATGTTCTACATGTTCCAAAATTTAAGTCTGACAGACTTGTCAGGAAATCCTTCATGCATTATTTAATCCTCCTGTGCCCTTTAAGGTACCTTCAGGATTGTTGGTTCTTCTGCAGCTGACTGTAATAAGATAGGAATGTAGGATAGGAGTCATTGAAGACAAATTTGATACCAATCCATCAAGCCATGCCTTGTCCTCATGTTTCCAGAGACTGAAATTTAAATGTGCCTTATTTCCCTTCCAGTTTTCTCTGTCGAGGACTTTATCCACACAGCCAGGGGGTGGGGGTGGCTAATCCTAACCTCAGCTTGTATTATATCAGTATTTGAATAGGAGAAAGGGTACTCACCTAATTTTTACAAAGCAAAAACTTTGGCCCTGGCAAGCTTTGCCTCAATTTGCTCCTGTTTCACAGGGTGGCCACGTGATCACGCGAGATGACGGCAGCAAGGGGGGATGGACAGGAGAAGAAAGCACCTGAGCCGTAAGGTGCAATGATGATGAGTATAATGATCTGTCCTTACTATAATTTGTTTCCTAAACAGCATTCTTCAGGCCTCAGAATCTTGAATGGGTTTGATTATGGTAAAATAAATAATTGCTAAAACTTTTCATGATTTGGGGATGAGGACATGCAACCCAGATAATGCCAAGGTTTAAACACATGAAATATGAATTTGTTAGGAATTGTGTACACTGCTCCTCATATCCTTATATCCTCCATACATGGCAAAATGGTAGAAATTGAAGGGATTTCTTTTAATCCTCTCATCTCACAAAATCTAATGCTCGGAAAAAAGACTTGGATAAAAATATTATAAGATTTAATCTAAAATATATACAACGGAATCTTTTTTGAGACAAGATTCACACAGGGAAAAGACACTTCAGTTTACTACATAAATAAGTAAATCAGTAAATCAGTCAAAGACTGATTGCAAAAGACACTATTTCATTCTTTCTTACAGCTGAGTCATACTCCATGGTGTACATATAATACATTTCCTTAATCCACTCATCAGTTGATTGCTCTTCTCTTTTATCCTGCACCCTGACTTCCCAACCCCTCCCCAAGTTTATTCCCATTTCTCCTACTACCCTGTGTCTCAGAGGCACCAGCTTTTGTTTCATCCCCTAGGCTTTGGCCAACTCCTTCTCTGGTTTTGGACATACCACTCATCTTGGCAACTGGCCCCTTCCAGACTCAGCTTGTCCCACAAACAATTTGCTTTCAGTTGCTGCATCTTTGGGTAAGAGGCACCTCATCCTGCATCACCTCCTAGCTGGGTGCCATTTTAACTAGCCATCGACTTTGATGGCAGTCATTCGTTCCTTGTATTAGACAATATTTCTCCCTCTCTTCTCCTCTCCTCTCCCTCCATCCAAATGACGGTGTGATAGAGAAAAAGCTTATGGAATTTGGTGTTAAAAAAAACAGTGCTGGATTGAAAGATGCCACCTTGCTGTGTAGCCTTGGCAATTACTTATCTCTAAGCTTGACTCTATAAATTGGGGGTGATAACAATCAGTGCATAGCTACAGGTTTTTTATGAGGATAAAAACATGTGTGCGGGCCAGTGTGCAAGAGCCAGGCATAAAGTGACAAATGAGCATGCCATGTTGGAAGGACCATGAACTGAGTCCTAAACTCTATTGACTTTTTGTCTGCATGGCTCTTTTTGCCAGGTGTATATTGTTTTTATTTATTTTTGTTTTTTAATACAGATATATACCTTATAATTCCTGCTGTATTGCATTACAAAATATTTGATGTGATATGCTTTTCATTTGTGTTCCTTGCTTTGACCATTACAGTTGAGTATTTCTTGGCTTGGGTGGAACAGAGAGTTCCTGTTACAGGTACGACACAGAAACTTCCCAAAGGAGAGCTACAAATACTGGGGACACTGTTAGGCGTTTTGACCAGGAAATCTGCATCATGAAGGGGGTGGTTTAGGAGAGGTTGAAACCTAGTGTAGTAGAACCGCGTGGGAGCAGAAGGGCTAGTGGTGGGAACATTTGACGCACGTGTATCTCTACCGTCTATTGGCAGTGAGGTTTTAGATAAACTGTTTATTAATAGCTTTTCAGCTCCAGTTTCCTTGTCAGTATATTAGGGATAAGAATGATATCTACCCCAAAGTGCTGACAGAGGAATGCATGAGAGAATCCTGGACACCTGATTATCACAGTGTCTGGCATGTAGGACTTGCTCGACGCACATTAACAACGCTTTTAGGAAATATTAAGGTTTTAATATTTCCTTCAAAGGTCTTCTAAAGCTCTTCTCAGTCAAGAGTGATCCTATTAAAATATCCATCAGATTATGTCACTCTGCTGTTCAGAGCTCTCCAACAACCCCTTTCATTCAGTGCAAAAGTCAAGATCCCCCCTGTATTTTCTTTTTCCCTTAGCATTTAAAACTTTTTTAACAAACATTTAATTTGCTTATTCATTAGCTATCTCTCCTTACTAGACTGTGAGCTCCACGAGGGAGAGGTACTGTACTGTTCACTGTACAATTCAAGGCCTTAGAATGGTGCCTGGCCATAGTAGGTACCATTTGTTGAATGAACGAATGAATTTCCCACGACCAAGGTAGTCCCTACCTCTCCTGAATTCATATATCCTATATTCCTATTCCTATATCCAAATATATTCCTATATTTGATGGTTATTCTCTTATGACATTTGTTATAGTCTAAATTATATTGTACTATTTTGATATTTGCCTTAGTCCTTTAACCAGAATGTAAGCTCCCTAAGTTGGAAAAGTGTCTTTTTCCAGTTTGTTTTACCCCAAAAGCTTAGCACCCAGTCAGCATTAATGCTCCTATTGGGAGAAAAATAATGGAAATCCTGGGCTATGTTCCCTGTCTTCACCCCACTCCTCTCACACCAAATCTTTTCATTAATAGTAAACTTTATTACTTAAAATTAATTTGTTAAAGATTTGACTTTTAATTTTCAAAACGAAATGAAATTAATGAACGTTACTTAGTAAAATCTATTAATAAGTGGACAATAAATTAGAAATTTAATTTTTAAACTTTCATATAGTACTTACATTTTCTCATAAGGGGAAACAAAAACTCAGGCTGTGATTGTCTTCTTTAATGTGGCGGTCAGCAGCAGAGGGACACCTCCCAGGTCTGTGATGCTGTGGAGATAGTGACAGAAGAGCCTCCCCCGTGGACCTCCTGCTCCAGGCCTTCCCCGTGCTGCTGATCACAAAGCAATCTGGCTTTAGACAAACTTAAGAGAAGTGGAAAAGAGCCACTTAGGAAAAGAAGGAGACAAAAATACAATTCATTCTCTTTATAAATTATATATTCTGTTGGTAATTTAAAAAATAAGCTTAAATGGACATTTCTCTTATTTGATCTGAATACTAAGCTTCATTAGCTTGATTGATGAAGCTTAGTATTTTTTTTTTTTTTTTTTGAGACAGAGTCTCACTCTGCTGCCCAGAGTAGAGTGCCGTGGCATCAGCCTAGCTCACAGCAACCTCAAACTCCTGGGCTCAAGCGATCCTCCTGCCTCAGCCTCCCGAGTAGCTGGGACTACAGGCATGCGCCACCATGCCCGGCTAATTTTTTCTATGTAGATTTTTAGTTGTCCAGATAATTTCTTTCTATTTTTAGTAGAGACGGGGGTCTCACTCTTGCTCAGGCTGGTCTTGAACTCCTGACCTTGAGCGATCCACCCGCCTTTGCCTCCCAGAGTGCTAGGATTACAAGCGTGAGCCACCGCGCCCGGCCTGAAGCTTAGTATTGATGATCCTCATAATTAATGTCTATTAAAATTGAGGTTTGAGAATGTCATTTTGACTGTGTCAACCTAAAGAAGAAATTCCAGAACTGGGTTGGGGGCAGCTCCCCAACAGAGTACAAATAGGCCCCCAGTCAGCTTCTGCGGCGCTGGGGAAGCAGGGCCTCTCCTGTGCCTCCCAGAATCCCCGATGTCAGGCTTCATCCACTGCTGCCCTGGGCACCTCCTGGGAGGGGACGGGGCAGGCCGGTGAATATGTGGACACCATTTATTCAGCTGCTCGGGGACTCAGTCTCTCAACTCTGAAGCTCTGTCTCTTTTATGTGATGCTTCTCTTTAAAGCTCTTGGATCCTTCTTGGGACCCTAAAGGTCACAATGAGGTCTGCATGCTTCCCTTTGCCTCTGAGGGGTACACTGCGCTCCGTGTCATGCAGGGGCCCACCCTTGGAGCAACATCCACTTCCCAGGCTGCTGGGCAGGATTGATGGCCAGAAGGGCTGCAGGCTTCAAAGGTCCGATGAGCCCTGTCACAGGTCAGCCCCGCGAGTGCCTTGATGTGAACAGACACCTGGACAAACACGAGGGCTGCAGCATGGTTCTTCACTCCCACGCCGCATTTCCCTCAGCAAAATTTGCCGGGACTGCCTTCTCATGCCTCACATCATAAAGAGGCTCTTGTGTTGTTGGGGGCTGGGGAAGATGGTGGGTGTTGAATTAGAGGCCTCTCGGAGCTGGGTCTTTCATCTTTAGACACTCGGCCAGCCAGTACATCTGGACCTTGCTGTGTCCAGCAAAGGCTGGCACCACGGCGGTCCCTTTCCCCTGTCACAGCTAACTCTGCCTGTCATGAGACATTCTCAGCCACGTCCCCATCTACTGACTTCACAGAATATCTATACGTAGCTCTTCAGCACTTGCTTCAGTGCCTGCTCCCGTAGGAGCACAGCAGATATGTATTGATTGAATAAGTGAGCTACTGATCCACTCGACACCAAAGCTGTGTTTTCAGAAGCCGAACCATTTCTGTAAGTTTGGATCCCCACCAGAAGCAAACTCTGAAACGTGGATCTGCCCGAAAATAGTTTATTTGGGAAGTGATCCCAGGAAACATCAATCGGAGAATGAGGAATTGGGACAGGTGCGGGAAAGCAGCCAACACAGAGCGCCAGCAGATTCCCGCTGTGCGCATCTGGGGCGTGGGCCTGCCGGACACCGCCCAAGTCACAGGTAGCCCATCTGCAGGGCGGTGAAGGACTGCTGCTAGGGGCCTTATCGATTCCAGCCTGGGTGTGCCCAGGCAGGGTGGGCTCTGGAGGCCAGAGAAAACCTTCGGGCCAATGGGAGCTTTGACAGTTGGAAGTCAGACTGGTGGGCGCGTAAATAAATGGTAGAGGGTGTTCGCAGTGTCTGCAACACTGTTCCACCTACTCTGGTTTCCGTTCCCTCCATTGCTTCTGTATAATTAGCTGGCAGGAGGACTTTGGGGGTCACTGGTTTCTCCAGCCCTTGGGATGATAGTAAGTGCCACAGATTGTAGCCTCAGAGAACGAGTAATCTCCGTTGTCCTGCTGCTATTCCTTTCGCTGTGCGGCTCCTGCGGACATGCGCTTCAGCAAGCCACATGCTAATCTTCCCATAGTGCCTGCGGTTGCCTGTGACCCACTTGGCCTTCATTCCCAAATCTCATTTTCTGCGTCTGAGTACTCATAGCATGGAGGAAACACTGTCTGTGGCTGGGAAGTTGAAAGAACAGTAGTGCCCCAATCCAGAGGGGTTGAACACAGTTAGTGGTATGGTTGGGTCACTTCTCACAAAACCCGACATATTAGTCCCACAAGGGACCTTAGCTACCACCTCATTCAATGAGCTCATGTTTCGGATGGTAAGACCAGGAGAAGAGAGGTGAGAGGACTTGCCCCAGGTCCGGTGGTCAGGGCCTCCCGAGCCCGGGGCCTACCTCCCCCCAGTGCTGCTGCTCATACTCCCTGTTCCCCGGTGCAACTTATTAAAGAACACGGTGCAAGCGCAGGATGGCAGTGAAGGATCCAGTGGTGGAGAGAGACGAGGCAGGAAACCAGCAGTGTGTGGATGAAGACTGGCACCTGTTCTGTGCCAAACGCCATCCCTGTGTCCTACAGCCTTCATCGCCTCACTCTTCACAAAATCTGCAAAGTTGTCACAGTTCATCAAAATCTACACACCACTTTTTTTTCTTGAAAGTCATTTCCTTAATTTTTTAATAGCTGATATCTTATTCTGGAGCTTCATTCCCACACAGAAGCAGGAAATTAAAAAAATAAAAACCAGCTTAAACTTGTCAATTTAAAGGAACCGAGTTGCCTAGGGACTGACTCGTGAGGTCTACAGTTTTACTTTGTCAACAGCCCAAGAAGACTTGCTTACATTTCCCATGTGCATGAAGAAGATCCTTCACCAGCCTCCCGTGCACCAAGGCAACCCTGAACATCTAATTTGAGCATCCTTGACTTCCTGGAAATTCTAGGTCCCTTCTCTGGTTACAACTTTGGAGATCTGTTGAAGATGTAAAATATTTTTTGAGATAAGCATCATGTTAAAGGATTGTCATCCTGTAGCACCTCTGAAAAAATGAATTTATCAGATTGGCCCGAGGAAACAACTGGCTCTCTGCAAAACACAGGTCCCGGGGTAGCGCGGGGTGGGGCGGGGGGAGTTGGGGGCAGTGTGAGAGGAGAAAGAGGAGGTGCGGAGAGACTGTTCAAAACATGGGGACTTCCAAGAAAGGCAGGCATGGCCAGGGCTGTACCAGGACCCAGCATGAGAGCCCTGGGCACCTGGGAGGCAGAGCTATGATTAAGATTGGAATCCCAAAGCACACAGTAGAGCCACTTCCTTTCCGAGCACAGAGGCCACCGGGGAGGGTGATGCCTGGGTGGGTAGAGCAAATATTGAGGCTGGTGCTGGCTATCTTTGGGGATAGAAGGTGGCCTTTGGTCCCCCCTGCATTCACAGAATCACGGGGGCCAGAACCCTGTGTCCTGACCCCATCCTGAGCTCGTTGTGCCAGTCACAGATCGCAGAGCCCATCAGTGCCCCAGGGGCCGAGGGGTACATTTCAGGCCCTGTGCAGTCCTCTCCGGCTGTGATTTCCTTTGATTCTGTTGTTCTTGTTCCATCCGAGTGGGACCTCTGTTCCCATTCTGAAGGCCACTGTTAAGGCCTATTCACTCTCAATGGCTCATTTAGTTCAGTAGGGGTTTGGGTTTTTAGAAGGTTTTCTCTTTTAAATTCTTTTTTTTTTCTCTTTTCCTTTTTTAAAAAAAGGTCATAAAGAGCTTTAAGATGCCACGCATGAAAAGCTCTGGCTAAATGAAGCTTGTACTGGATTGTAAAATACTGTATTGTTCCGACCTTAATTCCTTGGGTGAGACTGGAATCCGTAATTTCCCTGTCCGAGGCTGAATACCAACAGGCTGAAGCTGGAGGCAGGAGCCGCGGCCTGGGAGCACTTGGGAAGTATTTATGAGCAAACCAGAGGTCTCTATGAGAAATTCTCCTTTTGGTCCAGATTAACTTTCCTGACTTTTGCATTAAAGTAAAATAAAATTTTTATGAAAAAACATCTCTCTGCTTTCTGAGGTGGCATCTGGGGCTGGAGTGGCTGCTGTCTGGGGTCACACACAGTTATAAATCACATAAAGCACCTCTTCTTGGTCCTTCTGCTCTGAAGACTCAGCCCGTCCTGTGTGCGACCGTGTTCGTGTGGGTGGGGAGTCTGCTGGCTTGGAGTTATGGGGATTGTTTTGGCCCCAAAGTTCCCTTCCTCTTCTCTGAACGGCCAGGTCAAGGAATTGTCCGTTTTCATGCCAGCGGGACCAAGTGTCCCTCACGCTTGCCACACATGTCCCCACCTCCTTGCCTTTGCCTGTGTGCTCCACAGGAGTCCTCCCCTTCCCATCTTCCTGTCTGGAGAGATCATGCCTCCCTGCTCTCAAGCCACCTCCTCCACAAAATTCGACTACTTCTGACCATCAGTCTCCCTAAGACTCTGATCTCTACTGTAATCATAGTCACGAACACACATTTTAAACCCCTTCTTTGGCTTGTGTTTGGTGTCCAGGTTAGATTGTAAACTGCTTGAATGCCATGCCTTTCCCATAGTGCCTATCTGCAGGAAGTACTTTCATATGTGCCCAGCATAAAGCAAGAGCTGCATAAATTCACATTGGTTGGTGTTTCTGATCGGTTGCTTGGTTGACTAGTAGATACCCAGGCCCCACCTGCCCAGATGTCTGAGACAATCCTTCCCTCCTGGGACTCTGGATGTCAGCAGAGTTGTTCTTGACTCTTGTGTCCACATGTGCTGATTGTTTCACCTCCCGCTTCATCTCAGGAGCAAGATACAGCCTCTTTTTCCAGAAAAAAAGTCCACTCACACCAAACATTTTGTGAGTTTTGGCAGACTTTTATTAAACATTTGGGGTTGATAGGAAAGGCTACATTGGCAAGGTGGAACATCTCACCATCTCGCACACAGTGACACAGAGTCCTTGTGCATGAGGCTGTGTGCTAGCAACCACCTTACATGACTTATCAAGGTGTTTGCTCTGAATAAATACCATGCTTTCTCCAAGAATGATGCCAGTGAATTCTCATTATTCTTCTTTTTACAGCATCAATACCCAGAAGGGTTGAGTTTGCCCTCTCTGGATCCAACTGTTAAAAGTGCTTGTCAAAGAATGCAGACACTAAGACAACCTGGGGTTAAAGAGATTCCAGATATTTCAAAGCCTCCTAGTCAGTAGACGGCCAGACTGAGCCTTTTGCCCCCAGTCTTAGCACCGTGGGATACCAAGAGTGAGGTCTGGGCCCCCAGTAAACTTTGCCAAAAGGGCCCCTCAAGGTCTGGGCATGAAAAAGTAAACAAGTCTTCCAGACAGAGAGCTTGGCAGCTCAGACCCCCACCCCTCCCCATCAGAAGCTGTTCACGTGGGTGTCTGTGCGTCTCTGGCCCGGGGCTGCCACTCTGTCCCAGCTTCCAGCATCTGCTTCATTTGATTCCTTCCTGTGCCTTCTTCCTGCCTCGTGGAAGGAGCAGGATTTTAGTCATGTAATTTCAGAACAGCAGAGACTTCACATTAAGGAAAAATAGAATTGGTACTCGGGTCATTGCTAAACACTTGCTATTACACTCGCTCTGAAAGAGCCTCCTCTCAACTCCCGCTCCCAGGCTCCCCCGTCTTGTTTAGCCCTTTGTGCCGCTCCTTTGGTTTTTCTGCTCCTCAGATGTGCACACATTTTAAATAACATTCCTTCCTGAATTTGTCCCTTCATTTCCCCGGCTTCTGTGCTTGGGGACTCTCCAGCTCCCATCCTTTTTCTTGCTAATGTTCTCTTCTCCAGCCTTTGTTGACACGCCAATTTATTCAGCTCTTGCCTCCCCCTTCCTCCCTGCACTCTCTCCCATTCCTCACACTCCTCCTAACTGGCAAACACTACCCAGGAATGTGTGTGTGTGTGTGTGTGTGTGCACGCGCATGTGTTTTAGGTCTAGAGCAAACCTATTTTGGTCCCCATGTCCCTGATGTGGTGGGGAAAAGTATCTTCTTCCCCCATAAATTCTCCTAAATGTCCAGTGTGGTCAGTGTTTATGCACAGGCCAAGGGCTGTGCGATGTGCAGGGTGCTGGGAAGGCCCCTGTAGCAGTCACTCTTGCTTGCCTGCCCAGCAACCATTTCTCCCCTGGTCCTTCCCAACTGCACCCTGATTCTGTTTGGGCATATAGCCTCCTGTGCAGCCATATATGCTCAGTGGAGGGGCCCTGGGAGTGGTGAGCTCCACCCCATTGCCAGCTCTGAGTCATGATTGGTCTAAGTAATCTGGAGGTTCCATTTTCTTTGTCAGTGATTAGCTTAGGCGTGAGCGTGCGCAACAGTCTAGCCAATGAGAATAAAATAGAAGTTGGATGGGTCGTGGGGGGAGGGGCATCTGGGGAAGGTTGTTTGTCTTTAAAAAATACACTGGGAACCAAACTCCTCCTTAATGCCCTGTATGTTGTCTCAAGGCTGTGATGGTGAGAGCTTCTACAGCCACCTTGAAAACATGAGAGGACAAGCCTCAGGAAAAAGCCATTCTGCCGAGAATGACAGAAAAGAAATATGAAAAGAAGTTTGAGTCCTTCATAGCATCCTTGGTCTGCTGAAGATGCTTTGCTCTGGACTTCTTTTTGAGATAGTAAATCTCCCTTTCAAGCCATTTGTCTTAGGGTTTCTTGTTTCCTGCAACTTAAAGTATCTTAACAAATAGCTTTTTGGACGCAAAATAGTCCCTCCATACGTACTTTTTCTCCGCTGCCTAGGGTGGGATACTCACACAGATCATCATTATCGTCACATAACTACTAATTTGATGTCACTTTTCATGTGCCAGACACTGATCTAAATGCTTTACATGAGGTAACTCATCAAACCCTTTCAAAACATTATAAGGTAAGTACTCATATATCCCTACTATACAGATGAAGAAACTGAGGCATAGAAAGGTTGAGAAAATTGCCCAAGTTCCCACAGCTAGTAAGAAGCAGTGGTGGGATTTGAATCTGGACAGTCTAGCATCTGGGCCTATAAACTTATCAATTCTTAACCAGAAAATTCTGGGAGTTAATTGAACTGGGAATTCTGGGCCCTGGTGCTTCTGGGGGAGGTACATCTTCTCTGTCCCCATCCAGATTCAAGTAAGCTGCCTTGCCTTCAATGAAGGGCACTGACCACACCTCCTCCTGTGTGTCTCTTCTTCAAGCAGAGGAAGCTGGTACCACTTTTGTCGGAGCCAGGATTGGTGGCTACCTCATTTCTCCACAGCTGAAGATGCCAGGGTCAGTACCCTTAAGGTGTCTGGGAAATGTGGCCAAGGGGCCACCGTTCTCATGCATGCTTTATTGCTGGCAGGACTGCAGCAGGATGAGTGGAATTGGATACTGGGAAGCCTGAAGGCTAGCCAGGAGGCAGAGTCAGGCAGCCTCCCTGCTTCCCCAGGGCCCCATGCTGGCCCAAGCTCAGGTTTTCTTATGTCCCTTCCATCATTAAGGGATCCCTGGAATTTGACTCTACCCCAGTGGGTCCAGTCTGCGGGAACAGGGAGATTTATTGTTGAAGGGGCTTTAATAACCTCCTGGTGCTAACTCCTCCCTCCTTCTCTGTAGCACTTAGTGTCCAGTTAAGAAACAGAAACCACCATTATTTTGACAAAGAAGATTTAATATAGATAATTGTTAACTAGGCTTGAAGAATTAAAAAGTCAAAAAAAAAAAAAAAAAAGGAACACTGAAGTATTACAGAGGAGCAACTGCAAGAAGCAGCTACCATCCTTAGGGCTGTTGAACAAGAAGAAGTTGGAATTACTAAGCTTAGAAACTTGGAGACGGGACATCTGAGGAGGGGGCGCTGCTCTGCTGGTGCTGATGGGGCAAAGAAGTGTGGCCAGGTGCTGTTGACAGGACCAGGAAGCCCATGGAAACCCAACAAGAAGCAAATGTGGGGAGCAAGTCAGTTCTGCCTCTGCCAGCTTCATAGTCCTCCTCAAGTGCTCCCTGTTGTAGAGTCTGACATGGTGTCAGATGACAGAGCAGCATCCCAGAGCACAGAAGGGAGGGTTTGAGTCTGAAAGACAAAGCTAATCTCTCTCTCTCTCTCTCTTTTCTCTCTCTCTCCTTTTCTCCCTCCATAAGTACAGTGGCAAGGGCAATGTTTATCAATGGGAATTCAATATAATAAGAACGCTCTTATTTCAGTTGCATCCTATTTGCACTGGAGGCACAAGACAAAAGTGAGAGGGCAACCACAGGAGAAGGATGATGCTCTAGAAAAGTCGGTGCATGAGGCTTAAGAGCCACATGGTAGAAGAAGCTGGTACATGGTTTGCTGTAGGAAAGTTTACTGTATGCTGAGGGGATTGCCGTTAGATCTTTTCCTAATTTTAGGTAAAATAAAGGAAGAAATTAGATAATCAAGGGTTTGACCTACTAGTGTCATAGTATTGGTACTTGAAAGATCTCTTCTCTCTGAAAAAAAGATGTCCTCATCTCTTGAGAAGCTGGGAAGACCCCATCTTCACTTCTGGGGCAAGGAGTGATGTGTTCCTGGGTGACTGAACACTTATTAAGGACTTTCTATGTGACAAGGACTTTGCAGTGTTTATACCACTTAGTATTGGCTTGGTGAAGTTATGTCACAGCTATATGCCTTGGTTTCCACACCTAGGAAATGGAGAAACTGCCTATTTCATGGAGTTAAGAGGATTAAGGGAGATACTAGAAAGCTTGTAGCCCAGTGTTGCTCATACTTCGTCTCTCATTGTTTGCTGATGTGCTTAAATCCATCTGATCTCAGCAGTTTCATAACAACTCTGTAAGAAAAAGCATACCCACCTTCATTTTGCAAGTAAACAGCCTGAGGCTCCAGGTAGGTGAGGGAATTGCTGAAGATCACACCGCTGGGACCGCAAAGTACAACCGGAATCCAAATCTTGCTCTTCCAACACCTGAGTTGCTCCAAGGACGACATATGACCTCCTAAGGACCAAGTTGGAGCTCAGAATGCAGCTACCCATTGAACTGATCCCCCAAATAAATCCAATTAATCCAAGATAAAAATATCCCTCTTCCGTAATAGTCAAGAGAATGCAAATTAAAAGAGATGCCAGTTTTTCTTTTTTTCAGCCTCTTAAATTGGCAAAGATAAGAGACAGAGCACAGTTGGTTAAAATGTTCAGCTTCTGGAGTTAGTTGGCCTGGGTTGAAGTCTCAGCTGTAGCACTCACTGGCTGTGTGACCTTGGCCAAGACCTCTAAACTGTCTAGGACTTGATTTCCTTGTGAGTTAAAGGAGGATTATGATTGTACTTACCACATAGCATTGTAGAAATTAAGTGAGATTATCTATGTAAAGAGCTTAGCCTAGGGCCCAGCATATAAATATTTAAAGAATGCCAAAGAAAAGAAGAGGATAGTTGATACCATGGTTGGCAGAGTTATAGTGGGACCTGAACTCTCATTTACTGGTAAACCCTCAAGGAGGGTAAGTTGGTTTAATTATTCCGGAGAATAATTTGTGTAAGAACTTTAGGTGTTTATATACTTTGACCTGGTAGTTTTACTTCTAAGAATTTATTTTAAGTAAACAATTGAATGTGGATAATGTTCCATTCACATAGATGTTCCTTCTAGTGTTAGAAGAAGAAAAATCAAAACTTTGAGAAAGAACAAATGAAGACTGTCACTAGCTGATATCAAGGTGACCTAGAACACCTATAGTTGTGAAGAAAATATGGGGAAGGTAAACATGAAGTTCAATGGAACAAACTGGAGAAATTGACCCACATATATATAGTGAACTAATTTTTAACAGAAGAACAAGGCAATTTAGAAGCAAAATAAAAGTCTTTTTAATAAGCTGTATAAGGAACATTTAGATATCCATAAGCAAAAAACAAAACAAAACAAAAAACAGCTTAAATGTGTACTTTATACTTCATACCATATACAAAAATTATCTCAAAATGGATCATATATCTACAAGTAAAATTAAATAACACTTCCAGAAGAAAGCATAGGAAAAAAATCTTTGTGACCTTGGGTTAGGCAAAGATTTCATAGATATGATAGTATGATTCATAAAAGAAAATATTGCTAAATTGAACTTTATCAAAATTACAAACTTCCCCTCTTTGAAATGCACTATAGTATTAAGAGAATGAAAAGACAAGCCACAGCCTAGGAGAAAAGATTTGCAAATCACGTATGTGATAAAGGACTTGGCATGCAGAATACATAAAGGACTCTCAAAACTCAATCGTAAGAAAACAAAGGACCCAATTTAAAAATGGACAAAAGATTTCAGCAGAGATTTCACCAAAGAAGATACACAATGTCAAATAAGCACATAAAAATGTGTTCTTCACCATTAATCAATAGGGAAATTAAAATCAAAATCACATTGAGATAGCACTGTATACCTGTTAGAATATCTAAAATTTAAAACACTTACCATAGGAAGATTTGGTGAGGATTCAGGCAACTGGAACTCTCATACACTGTTGACGGGAATGTAAAATGATACAACCACTTGGGAAACAAATTTGGCAATTCCTTAAGAAGTTAAGCATATATCTACCATACGATTCATCCATTTTACTCCTGGAGAAATAAAAGCATGTGTTGATACACAGACGTGTACATGAATGCTCATAGCAGTTTTATTTATAACAGCCCAAAACAGGAAACAACCCTGTAGTATAATAAAAAATATACAGTCATGAGCCACATAACGATGTTTCGGTCAATGAAGAACCACATATGCAATGGTGGTCCGGTAAGATTATAATACCACATTTTGACTGTACCTTTTCTATGTTTGATGTGTTTAGATCCACAAATAGCTACCATTGTGTTACAGTTGCCTACAGTGTTCAGTATAGTAACATCTTGTACAGGTTTGTAGCCCAGGATCAATAGGCCATATCATATAGCCTGGGTGTGGAGTAGGCTATACCATCTGGGTTTGTGTAAGTACACTCTATAATATTCTCGCAAGGACAAAACTGCCCAGTGCATTTCTCAGAATGTCTCCCCATCATTAAGTGCATGGCAAGATTATATATACATTTGATCTTTGTCCTGGTTTCTGGCTCAAAATTCCTAAAACTCTTGTAATTTCCTGAGAGACAGGAGTGTCTTTTGTTATATATAACAAGTTCCCTGTCTTACCTGAGGTTATGCTAATGAACCACTCATAGTAGGGTCCCTATCAAGCATGTGATTAGAGGTTAGAACTTTCAGTCCCCTCCTTAGGAGAAGAAAGGGGCTGGAAATCGAGTTCAATTGCCAATGGCCAATGATTTAAACAATCATGCCTACATGATGAAACCTCCATAAAAACCCCTGAGTAATGGGGTTTGGAGAGCTTCCTAGGTGGCCGACACATCAAGGTGCTGGGAGAGTGATTCTGTCGGCCACTCCCACCTCTTGCCCTACCAGTCTTTTTCAATTGTCTGTTACTCAGCTGTATCTTTTATAATAAATCAGCAGTCATAAGTAAAATGCTTTCGTAACTTCTGTGAGTTGTTCTAACAAATTGGAGAACCTGACAAGAAGGTCCTAGGAATCCTTGAACTTGTGGTCAGTCCAGCAGACATGTGGGTTTCCTGAGGACTCTGTTTGCAGCTGGTCTCTGAAGTGGGGGCGGTTTTGTGAAATGGATCCCTTAACCTATAAGGTCTGTGCTAACTCTAGTTAGTGTCAGAATTGAGTTGAACTGTTGGATATGCACTTGGTGTAAGAGAATTGGTTGTTGTTGGAAGAAGACATCACAAAGCCAGATGTTCATCAATAGATGAATAGATAAATAAATTGTTATATAATCATTCAACAGAATACTACTCAGCAATAAAAAAACCTGTTGATACAGGCTATCATGTGTATAAATCACAAAAACTTACACTGAATGAAAGAAGCTAGACAAAAAGAAATACATACTAGATAAATCCATTTATATATAACTATAGAAAATACAACCTAAGCTACAGTTGGCAGAAGTCAGATTGGTGTTTCCCTGGGGATGGGGACAGAGGAAGGAATTACAAAGGGATATGAGGGTTTTTTGGGGAAGGGTGATAGATTTGCTCATTATCTTGGTTGTGGCGATATGATAGTTTCACACGTATACACACTTGTCAAACGTATCAAATTACACATTTCAAATATTGCAGTTCATTTTATGTTAATCATACATCAATAAATCTATTAAAATTTTAAATAATGAATAAATTGTATTCAAATGTTATCTCTGGGTGGTGGACTTCGGGGAGTTTTTTTTCTTTATTCTTTATACTTTTCTCTATTTTAAAAATGTCTTCCAGTGAACTTGTATGGTAGAAAATGAATGTATGTAGTGAAAAAAATAAATGGTATGAAAATAATATATAAGGCTAAGACATCATGATTGATTTTACAGGAACATTGTGAGTTAAGTAGTCCTTTGTGGGCTCATCTGGGAACCCAATCACCATTTATAACTAGGCTGCTGCCAAAAAATGTGCTCTCCTTTCCAAACACTGATCTTAAATTGAACTTTCAGAACAGTTGTATTTTCTTTTTAACTCTCTTAACAGCAGGATCTCTTGTTGCAGATTTTGTTCACAAATTTCCCTTATTTCCTTGTGGGTATTTTTTTTTTTATATTAGTATAAAATGGTTCCTTAAAAACTGAAGCAATATTTGCTGTGGGAAATGCAAGAGGTGAGGATTCAGGCCAGAAAAGTTTTCTACTTGATTTGCCAGAAAAAGCTTTCAATGTGGTAATGATCAGAAAAAAGACCAAAAACATTGTACCTTGTTACTGCAAATGCCTGCTTTCTAGTTGAGGTGACCTGGTAATAGGACTGCTGGTGAACTAACTGCCTTCTACCCCAACACACAGCCTCCCTCAACCTCTCAACCCCCCAAAATGGCAAACCCTGGGCAAGCCTGCTGCTATAGGAGGGCTTCCATCCCATCAGCAGCCTTACCAAGTCTATCCCAATCCCATCAGACCTGAATGAACACCTGTTTTCCAGTTAAGTCCTCACCATGGGATTGAGGCAATGATGCACAAAACTAAAAAGCAGGCTGAAATTTCTAAATTGGCGAGACTCATGCCAGTTCTTCGGGGAGAGGGGCAACAATCAAATCCAACTGAATTTAGACTTGCTAGAGCCTAAACAAAAATTCTTCAGTCTCTTTGGAACAGGAAAACTTGGGGAACATTAAGAAAACTTTGCACAGACATTACAATGGCTTTTCAGATAACAAAGATAAAACTCTATTTCCCACTATTTGTTGCCTTGGAAACCTTGCACACTCTCAGAGATACAACCTGACCACACCTTGGTCTATTGAAAAGAGCTCAACCCAGATGATAAATTTTTTCCCTGATTACCCAAAATAGGCTCAGCTTAGTCTTTCCCCCTGTAGCACTCTTGTCACACTTAGAACATTGTGTTGAACGTTCTTGCTTAGGGAAAACCTATGTCTTTTGTGAATCTGCCCCAGCATCTAGCAGAGATCCTGACACATAAAAGACACTCAAAAATGTATACGAGTTATGCATACTGTTTTATTGACAAATCCTAACTGCATTGTGAACCTTAAATAAATGCATCATTAAATGTATCAAAGCAATTGATAGAATAATGGAAGAATAGCCCAAGAGATTTCTTATTATTTAATATCATCTTTGTTGCTATTAATTTTGCAAGCTTCTTAGGGTTTGCTAAAGGGAAGTAGAGTACTACACTTACATTAAGTTGCATGGTTTCCACATTCTGTTCCCCTCTCCCCCAAACTATCATGACTCTCCACTTTCTAAGAAGTATCTTGTTGGAGAATAATTTCAAAGTCATTGTATCCATTCAAGAAGGGTAAAGTTTGTGTCACTCAGGTTTTCAGTTGCAAGCAATAGAAACCAACTCTAGCTAACTTAAACAGAAAAGGAATTTATTATAGGATATTTGTAGCTCAGAGAATCTTGGGTCAGGCCAGAGAGTTAGCCAACCACAGTGCCCAATATGCCACAGTGAACCTGTCCCTGGCATTGGGCCCATATGCTTTGGACTGTACAGCCAATATCTCCAAAACAGGCCTGGCATTGCCACTGAGACAGCTGTCACTGCTGCCTCCAGAGACAGAGTCGAGCTGCTGTCACTGTGGCCACCCTCACCAGAAGGGGTTTGTCAGTGGTCCTGCTCCTTTGTGTCACCAGTTTTCAATTCTAAATCTAGGGCACAAACAAAACCTAGGTCCAGGCCCTAGGTGCAAACGTGCTGGGAAAAGGAGTATCTAGCATGTCTACTCTGGAAGTGAGAGATCTCTGTCTCCTAATGTCAGAGGAAGTGAATCAGAAGCCAGGCCATGGATACCCTCTGCAAGGCTGTTTTGTTATTACTCCCTCAAGGAATAGGAGGTTGAGAAATATCTTTAATATACAGCTGTTGAGCACCATCAAATACTCTCTGTGACAATGACACAAGAGAAAATCAGTGAAACTTAGAATCTCTATAAAGGCAAGCATTGGATAGGCAGGCATGTACAGAAATCAATGGGTAAACACCAGGAAGCCTGAAAATGCTCTGAAATTCTATGTTAGATTATGTGTATTTCAAAGCCATCTGTTGTGCAAAGAGCTTAAGAGTCTAGATCTAGGTCCTAGTCTAAACTCATCACTACACAGACTAGGTGAATAAGCTGAGTCTCAGAGAGTGGCTTATTCAAGGAGGCACAGGGTACCTTAGCAGAGGAAGGACTAAAACTCACACCTCAAACCTTTGTCTACAGAACATCTCCCCAATACAAGATATAGTTTAGGGATCATAGGTGTATCTGTCTTAGAAAAACCATGTCAATTCGCACGAAAACTATTATATGTATTATGTAAACACAGAAGCCTATTCCTAGGCTGAAATTTCAGCTTCAGTCTTCATTAGGTTGTCTTGTATTGATAGGCATCTTACCTGCTCTCCTTACATCCCCTACCAATGACCTAGACGTGTCATCTACAAGAAAGAAGGATACAAATCAAGCCAGAGGTCAGAAGCCCCCGGGTCAAGCAACCCCTGCACCTCTAACCATGGGCAGGCTCCCAAAGGACTCTTCCTAGTTGAGCCTGTGCATGTAGCTACAGAGGTCCTATTTAGAGGACTTTTCTTCCTGTGCTGAAGCCACCCCGCCTCTCATAGCAAACAGACTGCCAGTGAGACTGCTGATTGCATTGTCCAGCCACTCTTCAACAGTCCGGGTGTTGTGAACTCAATTGTCTATAAAGGGGTCAAACAAATAACATAAGAGAAGCTGTCCAGAGTAAGACAGTTGGAAGTGGTGGGAACTGTAGTGAATTGAAGGCAGTGCCTGGCAAATATAGGTTAGATTTCTACCTCACTTTTTTCACCAAAGTAAATGAGGGGAACAGCCTCAATAAATTACATATCTATCAAAGCAATGACTAAATCTTTTTATAAGACCTAAGAAATGAAGATGTCCACAAGTAGATGAGGCTGTGTTATGTTTTCTTACTGAGATGCAGTGAGAGGATTGCATGCCATATTCCAAGCAGTGCAACAGAAGGCAAGAAAAGTGTCCAGCTCCTTGGAATAGATAAGACAAATTTCAAAGCAACGAGGGGCTGACTTGATTGATTTATGGATCAGGCAGGACCATCATCAAGGCATGATGTCATAATTTTATTGGGATGTTTTTGTTCTTAGTGAACATAAAATAATGGTGCATCTTGCAATTAATGGTGTCCTAGAAACACTGCATATGTGCTCGTGTGTGCAGGTAAGACCTATGAAAGGACACATGCGAACTGGTGGCAGTGGTCACCTCTGGAGGAGCAGCACTGGGTGCCTGGGGACACCCTTTTGTATCTTTTGAATTTCGTTCCAAACACAGGTATTATCCATTAAAAAACTTAATACAATTGACAGTTTAAAAGGAAAGTGGTAGTTCTATGTGATAATGTAGAATGAAATCCAAGACATAGTATAAAATAAAAAAATAAAATAAGCAAACACATAAAGTAGGCAGCACTGCTTAGCTCCAGTCCAATTTGCTATGTGGGAAAGCAGAACCAGTGTGCCCAGATCTTCTAATTTTTCAAGAAAAGCTTGAAATCTGGATTTTGTGTGAAATCTCCTAATTTTTAAGCTTGAGGAGCAATTCAAATTTTTTCAAACATGATTAGGACAACAAAGCCCACCTATGGATCGGCTAGGGCCCATGGACTGTCACATTGGGACATCCTCATTGCTCCTGGTGGGGGTCCTGGTGCATACATCTATGCAGGTTGTTCAGGGGTGTCTGCTGAGGGGTGAGTTGGGGATGAAACACAAACCCGTGCTCTTCTCACTGCGCCAGAGACCCTGGCACAGAGCTGTGTGCTCCTGGAGGAAAGGGCACAAAGGTGCCATCTGCTCACCAAGCACTGCACCAAACTCACCAAGTTTTCTCATGGGGGCACCTTTTTCTGATTCAAGCAATGGTGGTCTGTAGGTTAGTGTTGACCACACCTAATGGAGAAGAGAATTCAGGAACTTTAGTTTTTTAAGATGAAACTTAAGCCCAGATCTGATTTTTCTGCCATAAAATAGATCACTCCCCCACGTCTTGGCTTATGAACTGTTTGAGGTGAAGGATTTGCTAGTTCAGAGAGCTGAGTGGGATACATTCACGTGGCTTCAAAGGGCTTGGAAGTCTGTGAATGTCTTGGCTTCTAGGGGGTTGACCAAGACAGACATGCAGGTTGTCAGGGAGATAGCTCTTTTTGCCTTGTTTGATAAAAGATCTTCTGCCATAGCTTTTTTTAATTTATTCCTCCTTTCTGTAGATGAATGCCTAGCCCTTGGCTGTCACCACCACCGGCTCACCTCTCCACAAGCCAATACATTCTATCAAAACTAAAGGAAAACAAATTTAAATCAGTAGGGCTGTTTGTTGTCTTGAGAATCAATTGAGATAATGCACGCGAAGGGTTAGCACAGTGTCCAGCACATAGTAAACTCCCAGTAAATGGTCACTTACTTTAAAAATAAATTGGGATGTAAGATTCATATGTAAAGTCTTAAAAGTCTTCACATCTTATCAGGTTAGAAGTAAAATGTCTTTTGCTGTAGCATATAAAAATATAAAAGCCCTAGGCTGCCATCCACGACTCCCCCAAACACTGGCCATTACGATTTGTGGATTCACGTTAATTTGGAGGTTTCAGTCTAGATGCTCCTGTTAACGCTGAAAAACAAGAGAGATGAGCAAGAGAAAATCAGAGGCAGAAAAGTCACACCTGCCCTTTGGCTTTTTTCTCCCTATTCAGAAGCATCAGTTCTACCCAAGTGGTGCTCAAATTGCTAAGAAACTGGAAATTGTGGAAGTTGAGACCTTGAGCCAGGTTTGGGACAAAACTCTCCACACATATTCCACACACTGCCTGTCCCATGTCCCCACAACGTCAACAGGGTAAGAATCCATCTGCAGTACAGGATGGTGGTCTCAGATCTAGGTCTGTTTCTTCACAAGAAAATAGTGATGATCAAAGCAATAACGATGGTAGTAGTACCTATTTCATAGGGCTGTTTTCAGGATTAAATGAAGTAATACCTGTAAAGTGTTCAGCACGGTGCCTGGCACACAGAAGTGTTCAGTTAGTATTGGCTATTATTAGGCACTAAAAAGTATAAAATTACATGAAAACTTATCCATTCAACTGTACACTTACCAAGTACCTCCTCTCTCTCTCTTTCTCTCTCTCTCTCTCTACTAGAAGGACAGAGAGACTGGGCCCTGGAGTAGGTTACAGTCTAATAGAATAATTTAGGATAGGATGAAAGATAGAGGGCACAGTAGCAGCACGATGAGCCATCACCCAGAGGCAAAGGGAATGTGTCTGGCCAGTGGGAATTTTGTGTTTTGCACAATGCACATGGATCTTGTTGCTGCCTGTACTTTAGCTTGAACTTTGTTTTCCATGTCAGCCAGTGGGATCAGTAATTGGGTAATCTTGACAAAGCCATGACTCATAGAATGAAAGGCGTGAATCTTGAGTTCACCTCCTTCATTCCTTGCACTAGGCTTCAGGAAGGCCAATGCCCACATAACCCTAGGTATCTATGTCTTCCCTTTTCTTCCTGTCCATGGTGGAGACTATTGTTCTTTCTGGAGAACCACTTGTTTAAGAGGCCTCCAATCAAGGCTACTTCTTTCTCATATGCAACTTTATTTTCCTGAAGTAAATCCAACAAATTTTCTCTTAATGAAGGGAAGTGACCCAGGCAGAATTCCCAGGTCAGAGGTAGCTTACTGCCCTTGCCATTCCTGCTGCTATGCATCCTCAAGAGCAGATCATGGCCATGTCTGGTTTCTCACTGAAGGAGGCATTAGAATGCCATTCTGCTGCATTGCTCAGGGAGAATGTTCAGTGAAGGCCTTCCTGAGAATTTATGGTTAAAGCTTAAACTGGAAACAACCTATTGTTGTTTAAGAGGTTTCACTAACTTTCCACTGCCTGGGCTGGAATCTGGAGTATGTCTTATTTGCTTTTTCCATTGGTTTCTGTGACATATTTAGGGCAGCACTGCAGGAGTAAGGGGCCCCAAGGCTAAGGAACCCCAACTTACCTGTCTCTACCTCAGCCAGGGAGCTCATTTGATTTAAGCAAACATAATTGGGCGCTTACTGTGTGGCCAGTACTGAGCCAGGGCATAACTACTTGGAAGATGATATTTAATAGAATACTGCAGGTCTGCAGACATCACTAGTGCAGCTAAACTTGTAAAACCCACAGGCATATTCATTTGCTAAACATAAATTATTCACCTTAGATTTAAACGAGCTTAGAGGGAGAAGAAATTTTAGGAATTCTCCAATGAAGGATCCCTTCTCCAGAATCCTAATACATGACTATTACACTTGCACGTACACACCTCTTGGAAGGGGGAGATCGTTCCTTCCAGTGGACGTTGTTCCACCTACCACCTAGAGTTTTTGTAAGCACTAAACAAAATATTACAAATAAGAACAGTAGGACATCATATGCCCTCAACTAAACACTAATTCTTCTTCTTATAGGTTGAAAAGTTCTTCCCTAAACTGATCTCAATGCAGCTTTTGTCTTCCACTCATCTTGGTTCTCACTTCACCTTCTGAGTCATCACAGGACATGTGCTCTTTCTCCTATACATGGCAGCATGTAGAGAAGGGGGTAGAGATAGCTGCCTTCAACCTCACCATCTCCTGCCTCACCCCACATGCCACAGAGTAACCTCCTCAGAACTGCCTGCCCTGACTAGTGCAGCTAAAACAGACCCTCCCTTCACAGTTATTCTTTCAATCTCCTTGTTTGCTTTCCTCAAGCACTTTCCACCGTCTTAAATTGTCTTGCTCACATGTTTGCTTATTTCTTTATCATGGACGATAACAAGCTCTTTGAGGTCAGGGATCTCGTGTGTGCTATTCATTCCTGAATCTCTTGTGCCTAAAAATTAAAGCACTCAACAAATACGAGTTGATCGTTTGTTGAATGAGTGAATGAACAAATCTGAAAGGAAAGTCTTTCAACCATTCCATACAAGATTTGATTCTATTTTATTTCCTGGGCTCAGGTAACCAGGTAGCTCTATCCTGTAGGTGGCCATGAGGAATAAAGGCACTGAGCCAGAGTAAGGAACATCTGCTAACTGCATTCTGCTCTCTTTCCTTTGTACGCAGTGTAATGCTGGGAGAAAAGCTAAAGCTGTCAGAAATTCTTACCTGATATCTGCTGGAATTTTACTGTGTGACTTTGGAAAGTCTTTCAACCTTTCTGAGCTTCAGTTTTCTCATGTAGAAAATTCAGAAGTAAGTCAACTAGATCTTGAAGTTGCCTTGGGGCTTAGAAGTTCTCTCAATGGAAGTATAAATGCCAAAAAAGAAGCCCCAGTGTGGCTCGAGTGCCCTCATGATTTGGTTATTCCCCAGTAGCAAAAGGGCAGTGGCTCCCAAACCTACATGCACGTTTGAATCACCTAGGAAGTATCTTTTATTAAATCAACTTTATCAAGAAAGAATTTACATACGGTGAAACATACACATTTTAAATGTACAGTTAGATGAGCTTTGATAAATATATACACCCATGTAACCACCACTCCAATCAAAATATAGAACATTACCATCACACTGGAAAGTTCTCTCATACCCCTTTGTAGTCAATCCACCGAACTCCCTGCCCTACACAATCACTGACCCGATTTCTTCCAATATAGATTAGTTGTGTTCATTCTAGAACTTTATACACACACACACACACACACACACACACACACACACACATGAGCATATACTCTTTTGTGTTTGGCTTCTTTTTCTCAGAATCCTGTTTTTCAGATTTGTTCATGTTGTTGCTTATATCAGGAATTTCTTCTATTTATATATCTGAATAATGGTACCCACTCTAGGAAGCTTCTTAAATATAGACTCCTAGGCCCCACTGATGCTCTTGACATTAGAATCTCTGAAGTCCAGATATATGTGAGTTTAACAAGTTCCAGAGGGAATTCTTATGCAGAAGTTGGCTTTAGGTGATTTGTCTCTCTAGTGCAAATAGCTCCCACAATGCAGCTGTTTGTGGCTGTAGCAAATTGGCCACAGGTTCATGCAGGTCTGAGGACTCTCGTTCCTGTTGGGCCATCTCAGCCGGGTCTGCGGCTTGTCTTAGCCATGAAGTTCCTGGTGCCTGTAACAAATTCCAGAGAGTCAGCTCTGCAAATATTCTTTGAGCTCTAAAGTACCTGTAAATTGAGTTATGGGTCCCGGTGTTCACAGGTAAGTCTATAATCTTAATCTATAAAAGCTCACCCTGTCATGGAAAGGCAGAGGTGCTCTGAGCAGCCTTCCATTTCAACCTAGCTGCTGGAATTACTCATGACAGTTTTATGAGTCGTTTTACTTACTGTCTGGGAAAGTTGGTTTGCTTTTTTTTTTTTTTCCTTAACAAATGAGAGAAACGTTCTTTGACCATAGTGCACAAACGCCACCTTCAGGAAGGAAATATAACATTCTTGTCAGACCACAGAGAACATGGTTTCTTTTCTTATATGAAAAGTTTCCAAAAAAATCTTGAATTCAACCTAGAGTTTTTTACAAACTTTATTCCAGATTTTTAAAAAATAGACTTTTAGTCTGTTTTAGTTTTATGTTTAGAGCAAAACTGAACAATAGGTGCAGAGATTTCCCACATCTTTGCTGCCCCTGCATACACATAACCTAAACCACTATCAACATCTCTCACCAGAGTGGCACATTTGTTGCGATCAATAAACCTACATCATTATCTCTCAAAGTCCATAGTTTACATTAGGGTTCACTTTTGATGTGCATTTTATGGGTTCGACAAATGTATAATGACACGTATCTACCATTATAGTATATAGAACAATACCACTGGCCTAAAAATCCTTTGTGTTCTGCCTATTCATCCCTCTCTCCTTCCTAAGCCCTGGAAACCACTGATCCTTCTGTCTCTATAGTTTTGCCTTTTCCAGAATGTCATATAGTTGAAATTATATAGTATGTAGCCTTTTAAGATTGGCTTCCATCACCTAGCAACATGCATTTTACGCATCTTCCATGTCCTTTCATAGCTTAATAGCTCATTTCTCTTTAGTGCTGAATAATATTCTGTTATCTGTATGTTACA
>NW_012134970.1:481385-503107 GCF_000956105.1 Propithecus coquereli | reverse complement strand
ATGCTGGTTTCTCTTTAGTCTATGTGTTGTTAAATAATTTTTTCCCAATTGGCTATAATTAAATAGTATGGATTCTACCACTATGGTCTACATTTTTTTCACTGTTAGTTTCCCCCTGGTTTCAACCATTTATTACATCTTTAAACATCTGTTGTGTGGCTAACACTGTAATAAAAATACAAAAAAAATTTAAGTTACAGTTTCTTCCTTCCAGGAACTTAGAGATTCATTATGGAGTCAAAAGAGACATTGGAAATAGCAAAGAGACATTACAAAAGAGAGTATAACTAATCATCAAAATGAATAATATTGGTTATAAGTGCAAAAGGAGGTCTGGGAAAGGGCAGACCAGTGTGGATGGGAGGTATTGGGGAAGGTCTTCAAGAGAAGACAGTAAGGAAGTTGGTCCTCATGGAGTACTTGGATTAGAAATGTGAACGGGAAAGGAAAAGGCATTACTTCCAGGCATCTAGTCAGCATGAGCAATGACTTGAGGTTGGGAATAAGCATGGCATGAATAAGAATCATGTAAGCAGAGCATGAAAAGAATGGTCGTGGGGCTCAGATGAATGTGGAAGGGTAAGTTTCTCCTAGAGAGTTAGTTGGTTGGAGAGGATTTTTGATACTTTTATAGAACAAACAACTATGATTTAGTTTCATATTTTATGTAGCTCTTATAAACAATAACCACCACAAATATGACAGAATGATTAAAATGTGCCCCTTCACAATGTTGGGATATAGGATGTCCTTTCCTCCCTTTCCCACTACATTTTTGGAAGTCAGTTAGGGAGCTGGCTTGGCTGGAACAGTGGGCTGCTGCATCATAGGTAGGATGTAGGCAGACCCCAGCTCCCATTAATAAAGGCCAGCTTCATTATTCCAGTTTCTCCGGGACCTCTTCCTCTGAAGGGAAGGGACTGTTAAGAGAATGTGAGCCCTTTCCTATCATTGTAAAGCCAGAATTGGTTGCTACATCCATAGAAAAATGGCTAGTATGCCAAATATGAGTAACTTTGGATTTCCTATTGCTTTCAGTTGAGCCCCAGTTCTCCATTTGTCTGATAACTGGAAAGTTTACTCTGTGGCTTATCATTATCAGGTTTTGGTGCTGGTAAGGAAGCCTGCATTGTAGGGCTTTGTGGTATTAATGCTAAAGGTTGCCTCTGCTACCCCTCCAACGAGTAGGATGGTAGAATGCAATGTTAATGGTGCTTTCTGGGTTTGTAGGACACAGGGGTATTGATCATCTCCCTAGATCCCATTCTACTCTGGGGAGGTATAATAGTAGTAGAATCGATTACAAAAGCTCTATAAAGGTTTCAATCTCAACTTTTCAAAGCCAAGTATTGTGGGTTTCATAGAAGCATGTAGAGGTGAGGGGAACTTCCCCTTTCCCCCAAAAGTTTACTGAAAGATCAACTTGCAGTTAAGGCAGATTGATAACAGAAAGATTTATTTATTAATACCATGCACATGGGGAGAATCACAGAGTGAATACTCAATATCTCAATGGAATCCAGATATTTTATACATGCCTTTTAGAGGGGAGGGAGAGATGAGAAGTATAGGTAATTCTGTTTAGGTGCAATAAATGGTTGCTAGGGAGGATGAATAGATGCTTGGGAGAATGGATGTATTGGGGGAAACAGATTGACTTGTAAATTAACCTGAGAGACAGGTATTACGTTTAAAATGATTTGGGCCAGGTCTGGTTACATTGTTTTTTTTTTAAATTTATTTCAGGATATTATGGGGGTACAGATGGTTAGGTTACGTATGTTGCCCTTGCCTCCCCTCCCCCCCAAGTCTGAGTTTCAAATGCATCCGTCCCTCGGATGGTGAGCATAGCACCAAGTGTCCATCAATACATGAGTGGATTAATAAAATTTGGTTACATTCTTGATCTTCTTTTCTGAAATATAGTCAGCTAACAGGGAGGGGAAAGGAAGTCAATTTTTTTTTCCAAGGGCCTGTTAATCTCTAAGGGCCTTAATGCAAGATACCAAGGGCTTATATTTTGGGTTGAAATTTCCTAAGCTCCTTCACTTCCCCTTGTCTGGAATTTCCCTAGAAGTTTCACACATTAAAAGCTGCGTCAGTGGCTGTGGAGAGAGAGTGAGAGAGAGATGTGGTTAGCAGTCAAGTAACAAGAGATATGAAAAGAGAGACAAGAACATAGATTAGAATGAGAGTAAATAAGTAGTAAAGAAGAGATCTTAGCCCATTTCCCCACACCCATTAAACTAGTCTCTCATTCTTAGAAATAGGTCTTCATTAATCTAATGGAGAATATTTATCTTGTCTTTTAAGAGGTGTAGATCACAGTCTCTACTTGCCCTGTGTGGTTTTATGTTGAAACAGCATTTTTCACCAAGCTCCTCCCTGTTGAGCTGTCAAGGCATCCAGGACAAGGCAGTTTTCAAATACAACAGAAGTTAGGCTGTTGAATTTTAACTGAAGTGCTCCAAATGCTTGCATAGTGATATAGAACTTTTGTTCCACTACCATGCAGAGATTCAGTTGCAATGAGACAGCAATGGACAACAGGTCCCGCAGGTAGCTTGCCTGGACTCTCGGTGCTCCTGGGGGTCTCTGGGGGCTCTATCTCGAACCCCCTTTTGATAAAAATTAAATTTAACAGAGTTTAATTGAGCAAAGAGAAATGCAAAAATTGGGCAGCTGTATTAGAGCAGATTCAGAGACACTCTAATGCTGTAGCGTGGTTGAAGAAGATTCAAGGACAGAAAAGACAAAGTGACATACAGAAAATATAAACAGCTGGATTGATTATAGCTCAGCAGTTGTTTTGCTTAAATATAGTTTGAACAGTTGGCAGCCTTTGATTGGCCCAAACTCTATGATTGGCAAACAGGAAGAAGTAGAAAGGAGTGAAGATGAATGGAGAAAACTTCAGCTGGGACAAAAAGCTGACATTTTTGTTTCTGAACTTTTAAACTAAAGTATTCTTTTAAGTGAAACCAGTAAGTCTTAACCAAGGTTATAACTTAATCAATGAAGCAAAAGGTGTTTTTAAAGAGGTGGAGAACAATTTTTACAAGATCCAGAAAAGCCATAAAAACAACTCAAAGAAAGAAAAGTCTCACTAGTTATCAATAAGATGTAATCCACAATTTTTTGTCTAGTCATATTTTCTGGGGTCCCAGTTTCTCAGCAAACCAGTCATACATGAACAGCTAAAAGTCCCATATGACTCCACAGAATACAGAAAAGCAAAAGCTGTGCACAGAAGGGAAGAGAATCAATGAATGGCAAAAGTTACACAAATATCAAACCAGAACAGACTCATTCCTAGGTTGGGAATCAACCCTAGGCCGCTGAAGTGAAGCACAGGACTTTAACCATTAAGTTAGAAAATATGGCTAGACAAAAAATTGTGGGATACATCCTATTAATGACTAGTGAGACTTTTCTTTCTTTGAGTTGTTTTTATGGCTTTTGTGGGTCTTGTAAAAACTGTTCTCCACCTCTTTAGAAACACCTCTGAAGAGGTAAATTGGTCTCTGCCATTATTCTCACAGGGGTAGTGTTCAAAGGATTTTTACCTATTTTAGATCAGAAATTTGCTCTTTGATTTTGTTGAGCAAATTTTTAAGGCTAGTCACAATATTATGTCTTTCTTTTAATCTAATTTCTCTATTAATACAAATAAGGCAATTGTTTTGAATAAAAGATATTTAAAATTTGTTTTTTAAAAAATTTAGAAGTCTTAATTTAAAGAATCCATCTTTTGGCCATTAATCTCAATGGTATATTTATTCCCAAAGTGACTCAAACCAATGCCTCTTCATAGAAAGCCCAGGTGGTAATTTTTCAGGTTTAGCCTGGAGAGGGTACAGAGAAGGCAGTGTCCAAGATTCCCAAAAAGTTACTCTCAGAAATAGACTTATGATAGACAAAGAAAATAGGATCTTTTAAGACAAAGACTTACTCTTCCAGAGCTTGACACGTTCAGTACAAAGAGTGTGCCACTTAGAATCTTACATGTTTTGGATTCCCAATCTTTTCAGATTGGTGGCCAGACATGTTCTTGAAAAAACATGGCCCTTGGATGGTGGAGACTGAGGAGAGAAGTCCCACCCGGTCAAAAGACAAGCTCAGGGACATAAAACAGAATGAGAGAGGAACCTCATACGGTTTCTGTTTTCGGGGACCTGCAGCAAAGTTTGTCTTAATGTAACAGAGAATGGCCTGAAAATATTTCCTTTCTCTTTAAAAGACCCTCACTCCTTTTTGAGAACTCAAACCAGCGTCTTTGCCTCGGGCCAGTGATTGGGAGGATCAGGTTAAGGCTCTTGCTCTTTGTGTTACAGGAGATAGCTCAGCCATCCCAGGACAGCACCAGTCCCCCAGGTGGGTCCAGGTGGGCCCTGGTGGGCAGAGGGCACAAGTTTTGGCTTATGCAGAGATGGGATGATTAGAAACATTAATACAGTGGCTAGATCTGAGGGCCCTCCCTTTAGAAGCTTTGTATTTCTGCTTATGTTCAGGAAATTTGGATTTTGAGATGAGAAGATCTATCATTTTTCCTCCTTTGCCAACAAAGTAATAAACTTCTCTTCCCTTCTCTTCAAACCACTTGTTTTTGTTTGTCTGATGTGGCCTTGAGGACAAGTGCCCAGCTTTCAGTAACATTAATAGACGCTGGTCAAATCAGAACCGGCTAGTCTGCAGGGCCAGCCGGAATGGCGGGCTTATGGGGTGCTAGGCCTGTGTTCTATCCTATAGTAACCCTCTTTATGACAAAATGACACAGAAAGACAATGATGAAAAAAATCAGCAACAACAACGAAAGGCTACTTCCGAGAGGAGAGGGAATCAAACAATATGAACATTCATACCACAAAGTACCAAAAAGTACAACAATACCAGAGTCGCTAAAAAGACTAGTCACTCACAAAAACCTTTTCTCTCATCAGTCTTAAATTTGGAGAGGACAATGATCTTTTACCATCTGCTCAACTGGAGCACACAGAGATAGGAAAAACAGGATTCTGACCGGTAAGTTATGGTATCTTACCATGTTGCCAGCTGGTCAGGCTCTCCATTCTCCTCACTGCGGCTTTCAGAATAGCAGAGTGACTTTGAAATTCTGCTGGGTACACCAAACTATGCGGGTGAAGGGGTAACTTCCCCTTTCCCCTGAAAGTTCACTGAAAGAACAACTCACAATTAAGGCAGATTAATAAGAGAAAGGTTTATTTACCACGCACCTGGGAGAATCACAGAGTGATTACTCGATATCTCAATGGAATCCAGATATTTTATGCATGCCTTCTAGAGGGGAAGGGTAGATGATCAGTATAGGCAGTTCTGTCTAGGGGCAATAAATGGTTGCTAGGGAGGATGAATAGATACTTGGGAGCGTGGATGGGTGGGGGGAAACAGATTGATTTGTAAATTAACCTAAGAGATAGGTATTATGTTTAGAATGATTTGGGCCAGGTCTGGTTACATTCTTGATCTTCTTTTCTGCAGTATCATGAGATAACAGGGAAGGGAAAGGAAGTCAACTGTTCTTTTCCAGGGGTCTATTAATCTCTAAGGGCTTTAATGCAAAGTACCAAGGACTCACATTTGGGGGTGAAATTTTCTGAGCTCCTTCAGTGCACAAGAATATTTCTCTTCGCAGTGCCCACCATTTATAAACTCTTCCCCTCTGAAAGATCATAGTATATATTTTTTTTGAAAAGCTTTCTTGATTAATGTGAATGAAAGATGCCATTCATTTTTTTTTCATTAACACCTTCAACAGATGTTTATTCAATACTCAGTCTGCAAACTGGCTGTGCTTGGTTGGGGATGAAAGTACAATGGTGAGCAAAACAGATAGTCATTGCTCTCTGGGCATTTAGAGTCTAGTAGGAAAGACAGGAAACAAGACATAAAAACAAAATACAATGAGTGCTCATAGGGGAGGAATGGGGGGCAGGGGAGGTGTATAGTTAAGGGACCTAATCTAATCTGATGCATAAGTGAGAAATTAGCCAGGCAGTGGGAAGAGGAAGAGTGCTTCAGGGAGAGAAAGCCTGGACACAGGACCAGCATTGCTGGAGCAAAGTGTTGGGGAGACAGGTGCAAGCCAAGACCACAGAGAGAGGCAGGAGTCTAATCACGATGGTCTCTGTGAGTCTTTGGGAGGAGTGTGCATCTTATACAAAAGGCAATAGAAAGCCACTGAAGAATTTAAAACAAAGGAGCAAAACATACATATTAGAAAAATGTGTCCTATATCTCCTACTGAAACAGAGAGAAACAGACAAAGGCTTGTTTACAAATACTAAGCAATAGCAAACTTCAAAATTTACCCCTGATTGTGCCACATATTCAAATAGTCACCTGTTAACATTATTTTTCATATGGAAGTATGGAAAAGGAAACCAAAAGTAGTGTTGGTACTTTGAATTCTCTGGAGTTCAGAGATTTCCATGAGCCAGGAAGACTCAGGACAAGACAGACATTTCAAAATAATAAAGGAAAGTATCTCAGAAAGCTGAAAGGAAATAGCCAAAATGTTGCCAGTGGTTATGTCTGTTATGAGTGATTTTATTATAAGCTTTATATTTTTCAGTAGTCTCCAAATTTTTGTATTCCTTTTATAATATGAAAAAACATTACTTTTCATTTTGAGTATAATAATAGAAATGAAGTTAAACTTTCTAGATTTTTCTCTTTTCTTTATCCTTTTATCAAACTTCCATCTTTGCATATCCTAAAGGTCATGGAGAGTATGTTTTGATTCATTATTCATTATTCATTATTCAGGATCCTGGGGCTCTAAAGGAAAAGTCCCAGGAGGTCAGACTCACACAGAGGCGATAAATTCCATTTCACCATTGATTTCTCTAGAAGCTGCACTTCTTCCGCCTCTTCCCCCAAGCAGCATTAATAATGGAATTCTGATCTTCTTTCAAGTTTAAGGTGCAGCCCCAGCTTGTCATTGAAGCTGGCTCGTGCAACTAACACAGCTTTCTTTCTGAAATCCTATTTTCTGACATATCTCAGAAAATACACTTAGAGGTGGGGGGGGATTGGCTGTCATCAGTTGTGGAATGACTTGGGTGATTAGTTGGCAAAGGCCTTACCTGACACTAGTGATGGGTGCTCTCATTTTACCAAACAGGAGTGTGAAACCCACAGAGGTTAAGCAACTTGACCAAGGCCATAGGGCTAGTTAGTGGCAGACTGGGCCTAGATGCACGTTTTCCTGCTCCTACTCCTAGATTATTTTTCTCCTTCTGTCACATTGCCTGCACATCCATGGTTCAGCCTGGAGAGGAGGTATTGGGGTGGGGGGTAGGGGTAGGATGACAGGATGGTGATCTCATAACAGGGGCCTAGAGGATTAGGGAAGAGAAGAGGTGAGGATAAAGATTGACAGGGGAGGAAAGATGGGTGGGTAGGTGCCAACCCTCGGGGCAAAGCTCCAACAGTCCAATCTAGCTCTAATCAGGCCGGCAAGCTGGCAGGATGAAAACCATTTGAAAAAATATCCGGAAATTGCTACTCACCAGGGAGTATCTGTGAAAAATACTGGCCACAAATGAGCTGGCAGGGGCTCAATAACTACCAGGTCACCCTGTCCTGGCAAGTTTGTCTAAAGGGGTTCCGGAGTTGTTTCCCAGATGGGCCGCTCAGATGCTGTAATTACTTGGGCCTGGTGGACTCTTCTGCAGAATGTTTCTCTTAATGCAGGAGATGTGTTCCTCAAAAGCGGCGGGTATCTCAGAATCTTCCACCTAGAATTTTATTTTTCAAACGCGCTCATGAATAATCTTGTGGTGACATTCTAAAATTCTTTCTCTAAAATGAAGGATTTTGCATCAACCATTTGCCATTTTATAAATCTGAATTCTTGATGCAGAATCCACCCAGGGTCATCAGAGTGAAGAAATTCCAGGGCACTAAGACGTAGTCTGTACTTTTGTCCATTGCTGTGGGGGATGGTAAGGATGAAGGGGAGTCTTACCATCTTCCCAGTGGCCCAGGATCGTGGGCATCGACTAGCCCTGTTGGGAACTTACCCTGCCTCTTATAGCCATGGCTCCTTAAAAAAATCAAAGCTGGGAAAACCTAACCCAACATTTTAGCTCATCCTTTTCTATCCTAGGTTATTCCCAACATCCTTCAATGATTTTTCTTGTCCCTCTCCCAGGTTCTGATAATGTCCTCAATAAGATGTCATGTAAATATTTTGGTTTGAGCTCAGAGTCCAGGCTTTTTTCTTGTTTGGGAATGAGATTTCTTGCTGACATCTGTTGACTGACTGCTATTTTGTCTGACCTTTTTACCTGCTGAGTAGGACCAAGCAGTTCACCAGATAAGGGTGCCCTGAGTTTTAATGAAACAGTTGGATTTAAGAGAATAAAAATGTTTGCTTACTATCTGAATGAAATACAAAAACTGTTTTGTTCATGGACTTCTACCATCTTAGTGACCTGTTTGGTGGTTTCTATTTATTTTAAATGGGTGCAAGACCATATAGGCTGGGAAGGAGGAAAAGACAGCAACAGAAATAACCTCATTAACAGTAAGGTTAGTGACCCCTAGAGAGGCTGAAAACATTCCAGGAAGGTCTTACAATAGTTCTCAGGGCAGAATTCCCAAGGATTCAGGTCATAATTTCTACAAAGGCTTTTTTTCCCCCAGAATTTTATGGAAGTATAAATGTTTTGGTTACATAAATTGCCTTTGGACCGCCAGAGTCAGAGCTACAAGGGTGTCCATCCTCCAGACAGCGCGCACCACGCCCGTTAGGTGTGAATTTACCCATCTACAAAGGCTTTTGTCTCGCAGTAACTTTCCCTACACTCGACCTTTTGGCCCCATTAAGTACAGAGGCTCTCTGGAGAGAATATTGGAGTCCGGGTGAGGAGAGAGAGGCTCTGGGAGGCTAAGAGGTGTAAGAGAGAAAGAACAACAGGAGAGAGGATTTTAAGTAGTGGTGAGCGACAGGATTTGAATCTCCCTCAAGTTCTTTAAAACACACAAATGTAAAATAGAATTTCTTTTCACTACTTTTGGTTCCTGAATTGTGTTTTCTAAATGCATCTAAGTAAGTATCACAGGAGCCATATGGGATTTCAGGGTTTATTCAATTTACATAGAAATATACTTTCTTTTGGTAAAGGAGGTTGGGAGAGGGAATGGAAGGTTGCTAAATTTCAGAAATCCTTCAGAGATACAATCAACCGACACGGTCTCAGTGAAAACTCCAGAGAAGACAATGAGTTTGGCAGAGACCACTTTGTCCCTTGTCTACACTGCCCCCAAATGGGTCCAGGCTAACACAAGGAACTCTTCTTCCATCTTATCAATATGTTCTTCCAAATAAAATAAAATCTACTGCTGCAAAAAAAGCTTATCATCCCACTCCTTTGAAACTGGCTACTGGAGGATCCCCCTCAGAGGAATTCTCAGCACGTTTCAAAGGGGATGGGGCTGGGGTCCACTTAGACTGCCTGGACCAGTCCTGCTGACTATGGGATCCCATCCTTTTATCATGGTTTCCTGTGTGATTGCTGCTAAGTTCACTTGGCAGATCCTTTTGCTTTTCTTATATTACATAAACATTGACAATCTCATTTCTTTTAAAAATATTTCTTATTTAATGTGAACTGACTGTAGTTGCCACCATTCAAAGGCTAATGGAGGCCCAGAGTGGGGAGGAACTTCCAACACTCCGGGAGCTGATGCTTCCTGTCAATGCAGGCTCTTGATGCTGCCATTTGAATTCTACTGGACACAGGGAGTGCCTTTCCGACTTGGAATAACTATTCATCACTGGGAAATGATAAGGGACAAAGAGAAATTGTGCTTTAAACCAAAGGTCAAATTCTCCTTAGTTCTTTGAATCCATAAGCCAGCAAATGTTTTTTGAGCACTGCTGACCCCAGGTAGCAGCTTGGGATGTGGAACTAACAGGCACGATTGTTGCTCACGTGAGTCCACAGTGTGTGGAGACATGCAGAGATGGCTTAATATGCTTGGTTCACAATAACCCAATATCTATTTCAACCAACAATGTCTCCTCATTTTTTCACATTAGCATTGTGTTTACCCTTGGCCAGTAAAACTTACTTTGGCCAACATGGGATTCCCTCTTCTAATGATTCTGAACCTCACAATAGACCTTTTTTCATGTTTTAGTTAAAAAACTTCATTCTTACAACTTTACAATAGTGATATTCAAACTCTTTGATCACACATTTTTATTAGCAAATAATTTTTGAACTTACATATATAAATTATATACATGTATATGACCATTATTAACTAATTTGTCAAAGCATAATATATTCTACAGGCAAGGTTATCATTAATAACAATGTTTACAAATCCATGTATTAAATCATCTTGATAATTTCAATTCTGGCAGATCCAATTCATTACTAGACGTGATGAGATAGCCGCTTTTTTTCCCTTGCGTTGTTTCTCAAGAGATCATATTAGGAGAAAATGAACCTTTGCCCTTGTATTTTTATCAGTTTGTGAGATTGCATTATTGCAAATATTATCTTAAACCCACAGTTGTATGTGGACCTTCATTTCATGAGGGCTAGTTTAGTTAAAACTAGATGATGCATTTGTGAAGGCATTACCTGGGCACACAAAAACTGCAAATGCCTCAGCAGCCCCCAGACAGAGGAAGGGTAAGGGGTGGCTGTCAACCCCGCTGCTTTGTGGAATTCCACACCTCCCTCAGAACACTTCATGCCTTTCATGTGACCCTGACCTTTTGGCATGCAGACAGAATGAAGGCACTTGAGAAATACTGTGAAAGTTCCTGTTTTTTCAAATTTTAGAAAAACATAAACAGAAGTTCTAATATTTTCGTTCTGGTTCCCACTGGGCCATCTTGTCCTCCCATTGGGTGTATGCCCTATGCCTGGAGTCAATTCTCCAGTCCTTTCTGTTAAAATAAATAACTCCACACAACAGGCTGTGCTGAACAGTAAGTAGTTCCTTTGCTTGCTCAAGAACATGGTAGAGCTCAGGCACGTTGCTGTCGTTCCTAAGGTAGAAGTATTTTAATGCACAATTGCAAATTTGCTAGTCTTTTCTTCTTACTCCCTTTTCAATTGCAGTTGTGTTTACAAATTATTACTGATATAAAAATGAAAAATATCACATAGTTTAAAAAAGACATTTTTAGAAAACTGAACTCGTATACCAGTTTTTTTAGGGAGGTGTGCAGGGAAAGGAGTGAAGGAAGAGGAGTGGTTTCCTTGACACAGTTTTGGGGTCTAGTTTCATGAGACGAAAAAGAAAAGACAAGCTTTGTATATTAATGATTAACATAATAGCAAAATATCCTTTTATGAAAAAAACTCTTGTCATTGAATTTTATTCACAAGAACTAAAAAAATCATCATTTTAGTGAAAGAGAGAAATAGTTCTATATATTTTTTTGAACTCCTCTATCTCTTCTATTATGCATCTAGAACAACCATTCTTTATCTTTTTTTGTGCCATAAACCCTTAGCTGTTTGGTTGAAAACTATAAACACTTTCTCAAAATAGCGTTTAAATGTATGAAATAATATACATAGAATTTCAAAGGAAACTGGAATATTAAGACATTAAAAGATTAAAAAAGCAAATGTATGAAATATTAATGTATGTGCTTATTTACTAATACATTAAGCAATACGATCTGATGGCAGGTCTATCAGAATTTCAAAGTAATGACAAGTGTAGATAATACTTCAAGATATCTGTAAAAATGGAATTTCCTTTTACTTCGATTTTTCCTTTTTTTTAGAGACAGGGTCTCACTATATTGCCCATGCTGGCCTTGGCCTTGAACTCCTGGACTCAAGCAATCCTTCCACCTTAGGTTTCCCAGTAGCTGGGACTACAAGTGTGTGCCATCATGCCCGGCTTAAAAATCTGTCATTTCTGATGTTGACAATATCACTGATAACACCACTATACTTAGTATATTCATAATTGAAGAAAATCCTAAATATCAAATAGCAATTTATGAAAATAAAGATGTAAGATTTTTCCCATCTAATTTTATGTACCTGTGACTCTACCAAGGCCAGAGACTCCTCCTCTTCTAGAATGAGGTTCCTAGGTCTGACAGTATTGTCCTCAACAGATGTCCAGTGTAGAGGATATTAGAAAAGGTATAAGGGCCCGTGAGAAAGGTGGAAATCTGGCAGTCCTGCAAACAGGACTTGGGATATGAATGCTTATCAGCCAGCTGCATACAGCAGGCTTTGGAATGCCTGGGAGTGTGACTGAGGTTGGGTCCCTGCCCTTTTCTTTATAGCCTTAAGGAGTCACAAGGAATCCCAAGATAAATATGGATATGTTGCCTATCACTAACTAGATGTCTTTAGAATAATGTGTTTACTGGCACCAAAGATTTTTATCTATATGTTCTTCCTAAACATTCTATCTGTATATTCTTTGCTTTGACCTTGCATGCCTTTTTCTGCAATACATACAGAGGTTTGGAGAGGTAGGGAGCTCTTTGAAATGAAGAGTCTTTCCTTCTCCTTCAGCCTGAGATTGTAGTCTGGAGCATTCTTCGTTGCGCCGTAACACTGGTAGAGACACTGGACCACCTCTACATCCAGCCTTATGAATATTGGACAAAAGGAACTACGTGTGAATGTAATAGTTACATGCTTTCCAGAAGGTGTCAGACTTGCATTTCTGGGGATTGACATGTACGTGCTGCTATAATTGCCCCAAACCAACAAATCTCCTGACTCACTTTCAATATAGGTAAATTAGCAGGCCAAGTCATTGAAAATTAGACAAAAAATGCTATTTCAAAGAGAAACAAAGTGTTTCAATGCAACAAATTCTACAAGGACTAAGAAAGTGCTGTGTAAGTGAAGAAGTTTTATATGGCAAAGAACTGTCCAAAGAAATGGAATTGTTTTCCTGTCTTTTCAGTATGAAGACAGGATTTATGTTGTCAGCAAAGATCAGACCTTGTGAAATTTCTGAAAACACATCACAGACGATTTGTGGTTGTAGATGGAGAATTTATATCCTCACAGAGTAGTCCGTAAGCAGAAGGATTATAGAACAGAAGAGATATAGAAAATCCAGGCTATAAGCAGAGGCTTCTGGGTACAAAGCAGGGATTAGGCTGTAGTTCTTCCTTTCATCTGCGTTCTACCCTTAGAATGCTTCATACTGTCTGGAAAACAAAAAATTTGTTGGAAATCTAGTGCATTGAGTAAAAGATGTTTCCTGTAGAAGTCACTGTTCTCATATGGACTCTAAGGGCTTTTAACATCTCTAAGGCATAAATGTTTAATTACCCTGTGGTTATGAATGGGTAGATTCTGACTATGTACATTGAATTTGGGGGAAAATTCTCTTTCCCTCTGGTTTTCATATTATAATTTCTGACTGTTTTTCGTTTGAAAATGACCCCAGTAATAATCTGCATTGTTGTTCCCAACGATTTAGCCTCTCTAGAGAGGACTAATGTGAAGATTGGCCAAGTGACTTGCCTTTGCTAATGAAATATAAGCAGAAAGTGACATATTTCAGGTCCTAGCAGAAGTTTTAATAGTCACTGAGTGGTTCTGCCATCTCTTTTTCTTTTTCCTCTGCCTCACAAATATTTACCAGATCAAACTACTCCCTGAGCATGTATTGGAGAAGGAAAAGAGATGTGCAGCAGATTGGCAGCTTACTGGAGCTGAAGTAATATAAGGAAGGAAAAAGCTTTTATTGCTTTAGGCTGTTGATATTTGAAGGTTAGGTGTTACACAGCAAAACTTAGCAAAAGTTGACTAAAATGAACTCTGTTTAATTTTCAGTTTTCTTCCTCCTTCTCCTTGTTCAAGTGTAATAGTTATCATGATCTACAAAAAGATATAAGTCTATTGTGGATACATCTATTTAATGACCATTCCTAAAATAATTAAGAAAGAAGGCAAAACTTTATCTTTCTCTAACTTCAATCTTTCTACTTCTTTGAAGTTTTATGCACATGCCTTCCATCCCCTCATGAAATTCCATCTGTTAGTGCCTGATTGGTTATAGAACGTTTCTGGGTTCTTGCCAAAGAGAACACAACTATTATATTTGGGGATAAGTTGCTGGCTTCCAAAAAAAGCTTCCATGTCTCTTGGATTGGGCAGTCACAGCCTTGTTCTTTCTTCTGGTGGCATGAGCATGGACACTGGAGATAGACTTATCATAAAGAGACAGAATCACACCTACTGTATGTCCCGGATTTTGAGGTGGTCCCTATTTCAAATATCCCATCTCATTGACCCAATGGTATACACAAGGACCCAATTTTTGCTTCTAGGAATAGTTACTTAAAGAAAATATATGATTCTACTTATATAAAATTCAAAAATAGGCAATACAAAACTATACTGCTAAGTAAGCACAATATTTATCTTTTGTGGAGGAAATGGAGTGGTAATTGGGAAGAGGCATGAAAGGGGCTTTGAGCAGTGGTAGTGTTTTATTTCTTGTCCTGGATGGACAGATGTGTGTTTACTTTATAATAATTCATTAATATACTTGTGTATTTTTCTGTGTGTCTGACACTTCACAATAAAAAAGTTATAAATAATATAGTGACTATAGTCAAGGGTCTATTCAAAACACATATAAAATTAAGAGCTTGAGAATTAACAAATTCTAACTTAGAAGGCCCATTTTGTTGTGTGACAGGGCAAAACACTATGTCATCTATTCTTCCGGGCTAGGAATCCAGGGCAGTTCAATTTGGCAGTCTTTTTTCTATATTGACTGTTCTTGGTTTTATACAGTTTATACTTTTTTTCTTTTATAGCTTACCTGGGGAAAATGACATTAGATAGGTAATTATACATTACAATAGGTAATTATGTGTTATATAATTAGATAATTACATATACTGTATAATGAACTACAAATGTAATAAATACAGTCAGCTTTCTGTATCCATGGGTTCCTCATCTGTGAATTCAATCAACCCTGGATCAAAAATATTTGAAAAAAATATTGCATCTGTACTGAACATGTACAGACTTTTTTCCCTAGTCATTATTCCCTAAGCAATACAGTATAACAACTACTTACATAGCGTATACATTGTATTAGGTATTATAAGTATTCTAGAGATGAATTCAAGTAAACAGGAGGATATGTGTAGGTCATATGCAAATACAACGTCATTTTATATCAAAGATTTGAGCATTCTCAGATTTTGGCATCCACAGGAGGTCCTGGAACCAATCCCCCACAGATACTGAGGGACGACTGTACTAAGAAATACAGATTACTGAGGCCTTTAACGCTTATCTCTGCCATGCTGGTTATCAGCTAACAGAAGGAAAACAATCTACCACATGCAATGTTCCAATCTAGGAGAAAATAAGCACATAAAATAAAACTTTTATTAAATAAATTAATAAATGAGCAATTTCAGAAGCAGAGCTAATGATGCCACAAAAAGAGTATGCAGAGTTTTATTCTCCCCTTGCCTCTGACTACTCCCTCTGTTACTATCAGAAGTCATCCAGTTCTGGGCAGAATCTCTGACTCTTCCGGGCTCACTTTGATCTTCCTATCTCCTACATCCCTTTTTTTACACAAGTCTCTGTAAGCATGGCTTCAGGCTCACTCTCAGGGCCTTGGCAGGGACATAGTTCTCTCCGTAATTACTAAGAAAGTGAGAGCTGAACCTCAGAGTTTTTTTCTCAGTATGAACTCAACCACCTCTGAGCTTTTGGGACAGATCTGCCAGGCTGCTGGAGTTCTGTCTGTAACACATACACCTGGGCTTTGAGGGCGCTGATCAGAGGAGGGGAAGGAAATAAATATCATAGAGGGAACTGAATTCCCAACTCTCCAAGTCAGCCAAGGATGCATTTCCCACACTCTTTTCCCCACCAACAAAAAATTAAAAAAAAAAAAAAAGTAGGAAAAGGGCAGACTTGTGATTTTCAGTGAATTCAGCTGGGCTCATGACAGCCCATGAGAAAGACTCTCTTTCCCAGTCTCCTTTGCAGCTAGATATAGCCATGTGACTAATTCTGGCCAATAGGATGAGAGTAGTTACAAATGCAACCCACAAGCCACACCCTTAAAGAAAGGGACATGAAACTCTTCATTCCTATCCCCTTTCTGTGATCCTGCTGATTGCTTGTAAGGGCAGGCCAACTTGGCCCAGATTAAGGAAATACCCTGTGGATGGCAAAATGACAAGATAAAAGATGTCTGGGTCCTTGATAACTTGGCAGAGAAGAGCTGCCTTATCATCTCTGACTTTGATATAAGAGAAAAATAAATTTCTATCTTATATTAGCTGTCATTATTTTTAGTCCTTGAATCATGAAGCCAAGCCTGTATTTCAGCTGGTCAGAGGCCATCTAGCCCAGTGGTTCTCAGCAGGGGAGGGAGGTGTGATTTTGTTCCCCAGGAAATATTTGGCAATCTCTGAAGACATTTCTGGTTGCCACACTTGGGGGGGGAAGGGGGCAAAGGTTGTTGCTGGCATCTAGTGAGTATACACAGGCCAGAGATGCCCCTAAACCCCTTGCAATGCCAAGGATAGCCTCCCCACCCCATGAAACAATTACAAAGCCCAAAATATCAATAGCACTGAGGTTGATAAGCCACTGAAGCACCTCAAATAGTAGCGAAGAGACCAAGAGAGAGTGAAAGGCAGACTTGGAGCCACACAGGTTATTGGGGCTGGGCTGCTGCCTGGGTCTCCTGATGCCTGGGCCACTGATTTTTTATTTAACGGCACCATTTCACCAACCCTAAAACCAGACCCATTTTATTCTCTATCTTCCATATTTATTTAATCAGAGTATGAAGAGGGAGACATAGAACTTAAAGAACTAAAAAAAGCCACACTTTTCCTCTATCTAGAGTCAGTAATGTTTTATCACCAAACTTTTATTCACCATCTATTTGGTATAAATCCCTAGGCTGGATGCCAATCTTAAATCTGCTTGAGGAATTACGGCTTATGCAAAAAGAGAGGACAAGCAATGCAATGGCAATGCCCAGAGGGGCTCCTACAACGAGTAGGTGGGTACCAAAGCAGAGAGAGAGATCATGGTGAGCTCTAGTGGGCATAGTGTTGGCAATAGAGCCAGGCCTGCCAGCACATGGACTGCTGTCTGACAGTGATTGCTGTTGGACATCAGAGCCTTCACCCAGCTTGTGAAATTATCTCTGCACAGCTGCTGGGCACAGGCTCCTTCCCTAGAGTTTGTCATGGACATTTGTTGTGTTGAACTGCTTGGCACCACTTCTCTCCCTTTTTATGGTTTTTTCTTTGCAAGACTTCTCTTCTTGAGTCCATATGATCATGTTGTGGGTGCCAATCACAGTGCCCTATTGGATATGCTTTAATTGCCTTAACAATCATAGTATTCTATTGGATATATTTTATTAATAATTGCCCTCCCCATCATAGTACTCTATGGGATATATTCTAATTGTCTTTCTAGAGCCTTTTCCACCTGCCTGACCTGCCTGGATGTATTGAAGAGTCCCATTCCCTTTGGTTTTACTTGGGTTTGGACATTGAGAGCCTTTGGCAAGAGATTAGAGGAAGGGAGGAGAATGAGGTAGGGATATTTTTACTCTGGTGACTTCTTTGCTGGTTGGGGACTGTTGGCTGTGCTCTTCTACTGAAAACCACAGCTTCTGCCAAGAAGACTTTCCATCTGGCTACGTCTCCTCATTCCAGCAACTTCCCCTTTCACTTAACCCTCAGATTTTCAGAGTGATAAGGACTTTCTGTTGCTGTTGGGATGTTGGGTGAAGCCTTGGGATGCTTCACCAGGTCTGGCTGGCTTCCTTGAATACTGCCAGCCTTTGTAAGTAGTCCCATTATTGAATTATTCTGAAATTCCTTAGTCTGAGTGTGCCATCTACATACCGTTGTGAATTTGACTGACACAAAAACCTACCCATTTCTACATAAGTGAGTACACATCCCAGGGTGGCCAATCAAAGTATTTCATGAATCTTGCTGTGATGGTTGGTTCACAGGCTAGGTTTCTAACCTAAAACAGCCACTCAGAGCCCCTCCCTGAGGTTTTGAGTAAGACACTGGAAGACACCAGCAGCTCTTTCCTCCAGGGTCACTAACGGGGATAATGGAAGCCGGCAGCTGCCTGCGGATCTCCCCTCCCTGCCAAATACAGGAAGCCTGTATTTAGTAGGAGAAAATGAAACGGATCCAGACAGAAGAAGGGCAGGGAGATGGGCAAAGAGATCTGAAACATCATTCAAATCTTTGGGTCTGTCACTCTTGAGGCCCTGGTTCTTTCCAGTTGAGTGGACCAATAAATATCTTCTTTATTTATTTTGGTTTGATTTGGGTTTCTGTCACTGACAGAAAGAGTCTTGCATATATTGCATTGATCCACCTCTTAGCTAAATGTGGCCTTTGTAAAAACCTCATTAGGCCATTGGTGCTAAGGAAAGCCATTTTAGAGACTTTGGGATAGCTCAAACTTCTAACTTCTTTCAGAAATATCCCTGGGAGGAATATAACCCAATTCCTCCAGAAAAAAACAGGACAGCAGGAGACAAACATAAATTGATTTTTTTATTTTGTTATGACTGTAGCTTAGGCTGAAATAATGCTTCTAATGCCCCTCTCCCTATGAGGCCTCCCCTCTCACACAAGAGCTGACCTGATAAACTCTTTCACGCTGCAGTGACAAGAGCTGCCCTGGTGAGCAGAAAACACAAAACAAAACAAAACACACTGGCATCAAGGTTGAAAATCATGATCCAAATACTGTTTTTTTCACTGAGTGGCCTAAACTCTCAGAGCTTCAGTTTTTTCCTCTGGAAATTTGAGACAAACTTAATGCCAGGAAATGACTCTGTAAGGGGAGGAATTTCAGGTACCTGGGAGATGCTGCTACTGGTGGTGGCAGGTGAATATTCTTTTCCTTTGATGGTGAGGGGAGGTCTGGGAAGGTCTTGAAAAGGTTAATATGCAGATCCCCTTACAATTCCAGACCACAGCCATGGCGTGTCGCACAGCTGATTGTCCTGACTTGATGTGGAGGATAGCACGGAAGTTGGTGGTTACAGACACAATGTGAAGCGCTCCTTACCTTGGGAGAACCATCCTCAATGTGCTTCCAGCAAGGTCCCTTGCTGTGCCCCTGCAAGGTTGGCCCTGGGAATCCCCCACAACCCCGCCCCAAACAGAGACTAAGTTTCTGGCCTCCCCTCCAAATGCAGGGAGACATGTTACCAGAGCAACATGGAAAGGTCTAGAAGTGGTTTCATGTAATAATTGCCCAGAGAGAAAAGGAGAAAATTTCCTGACAGTTCAAAAACTCCCCAAAAGACCCAAACAGCAGCCCCAGCAGGTCACGCAATCATCTTCCTGCCTCTTTTCCATTCTTCTACTCCACAGTTCGGCCTCAGATTGGCCCTCGTATGAACCCTAGACAGACCAGGCCCCTGCGTTCAAGGACGCACCATTTTTCTATTCTCTGCCGCACCCACACTTGTGGTTTGGTTGTAGTCTTCCCCCGGGTCTGCGTGGAGGAGGATCAGTTCACATTTATGCTGATATTTCAGTTCTGTGATGTTTCTGTGCTGCTTCCCAAAGAGAATTTAAACATGCCATAACGGCATTTTTGCTTCCCAAACATGACTCCCTAAGGAAAAGGGCCACGCTGTTTCTTCAGCTGCAGGCCACAATTGCAGTGTGCGACCACTCTATTTCTATTCTGTACATGGTTAATCACACATTTTTTTGTCCTAAAGGCAGACTTTCTAATTAGCTTGGTGACTTTGGGAACATTGCTCCTTTTCTCTGTGCCTCAATGTCATCATCTACAGTAAAAAAAAAAAGGGGAGGCGGTGGTTGGCTCAAGGGCCATCTTGGGTCATTAGGGTTTGAACTTCGATCATTCTTCATAAATTGTCACATGACCTGGATTAATGTTCCCCTTGTTCATACAAGTCAATATATATTCTATTAGGCTTTTCTAAACAAGTATTTTATGAACAAGTATCATTAATGATGTCTCTGCAATGGAGATGTGAATAGGTTCGATAGTGAGAGCAATACAGCACACATGCCAGGAGAGGGCCCCCTGGTGACGCTAGAAGACGCTAGAAGACAAGGAAGACCGAAAGGGGAACAGAACATGACTCAGCATTGCAAAGGGCTGATGAAGAGGCAACACACACACACACAGACACGCACACGCACACGCACACGCACGCGCGCGCATGCACACCCACGCGGAGACAGTACTTCCTCTTGTGGAACACCTTCCACAACAAAACAAGCAGTGGAAATTTCCAGCATAACTGACAAGCAACTTCCACTTGTTAACTCTCTGCTTCCTGAATTTTTGCAAGGCTTTCCGGCATTTGCAGTCTACCTATAAACCTTCTATAGAAATTATAAATTTTCCATGTCCTTTTGGCATCCGAGTGATACTTCTATTTGCTTCATGTTGGAACACTTTCCTTCTGAATATTTAAGCTTAACTGTCATTCTGTTATTGGGCCTGTAATGAGATAATTGGACAGGTTTGGTTTTTTTTTCTAAATATATTTTGAGGACACTAATGTTTAGTACGAAACAGCAAATAAAACAATGTGCCCCGTGGCTCTCAGTATGGGTGTCAGCTTAGAAATAAGAGTGTTTATTTTTGAATCAATGAACAGACTTGGACAAAACTTTCCCAATTACTATTCAGCCTGCTCTCGGGTGGGAAATTAAGGCTCACTGAAGTTTCATTAATGTCTTTTTTATTTCCCTTTCTCCAAGCAAATACCAGCTTGGGAATGGAAATGCTCTGAGCCTTGGTTAAAAAAGCTCCTGGTTTCAGCTGCTACTGTCAAAGCTTTCTGACTGTGTGTAAACAGAGATGGATGATAATGGCACCCAATAAAAATTATTAAAAATGATAATGAGTGAATGTTTACTGTCTGCCAGCTACTGTGCTAAGTATTTCATAAGGTAGGTACTGTTATTCTCATCCTTATTTCATAGTTGGGAAAACTAGAGTTTAGAGAGGTCAAATAGCTTGCCCGAGGGCACAGCAGTGTAAGTATAGAACCTGGATTTGAGTCCAGGTCATGTTATAGGCAAAGACCAAGCTCTTTACCATCCTTCTACACTGTCCGTATTGAAAGCTGCTTTTTTTTGAACTTACCAAGTAAGCAATTTTCAGCACTGCCCCTCTCCCCTGACAACCAATACGTCTCAATTAGGCTAAGGATAAAGATTGAAACAATCAATTCTATTTAAAAAACATTTATTGAGATCCTACTACATGCTAGACACATTGCCAAGCTATTTCATGGGACTACAGAGGTAAATAGCCATGGTCCCAAAATGTGCAGCCTTATGGTGGGGAAAAACATAATTATAGCTGGAATACAACTGTAAGCAGAATGTAGTAGGAGGATAGAAACAGCAATAAGTGGTTGATGAGAGGAAGAAATAGGAATACAATCAAATGGGAGATCTGAGCTGTTTTCAGGGAACACCTGAATTGGATTTTAAAGAGTGGGTGGGACTTTACAATTTAAAGTTGCCTGGAGAGGGTGTTCCAAGAAGAAGAAACAGCAGAAGCCAATGCAGCAGGGACGCAGTCAGATTCTTGAACCGATAATTGCAACATTCTTCTCTGGATTGGCCTCCCAAATAGGTAAACTAGGCAGTAATCTACAAAGCATTATATGGCATAATGGCATAGCTCATACATGAG
>NW_012134970.1:473572-477235 GCF_000956105.1 Propithecus coquereli | reverse complement strand
AAAAAATGTATTAAGACAATGCGGCACAAGTGACTTTTCTTTGGGATTACATTAATACAGTGTACAAACAAAGGTGAAGAGAGGCATTTGGGCCAAGCTTCTCTTGAACATCCCAACACTGTGCATTTGGAGGACTCCAGGCCATCACCCATTGGGGACAACTCTGTAGGGACACAGTGGTTGGGACTCAGTGAAAGTTGTGGCAGTGCCCATAAGGAAGAGCTGCTGGATAAATACAGGGTGTCCAGTTAAATGTGGATCTCAGATAAGCTACAGATAACTTTTTAGTGTAAGTATATCTCATATAACATTTGGGCATACTTATACTAAGAATTATTTGTTATTCATCTAAAATTCAAACTTAACTAGGTGTCCTATGTTTTAATTTACAAACCTGGCAACCATAAGGAGCAGTGGTGCGTGAAAGAAGGTAGAGTGTTCAGTAGGGTTCAACTGGGCCTGGGGCAGGGAGTCCCGGTATGATGTTAGTTGGCTGCTTTCCTTTCTAAACAAAGGGACAGAGTGCTGAGAAGGGAAAACCTTTTGACCCTTCCACTTGCTTCTTATCTTTCAGTCACTCATGATGCCTGGAGTGATGACAGCCATCTAGAGGTCGCGGTCTACACGCAGGAGGATGAAAAGCCAAGAGACTGAGGACAGGGAAGCAAAAGGTTGGAAAGAGGCTGGTCCCTAAGGACACCACTGGGCTCCATCCAGGGAGGCCCAAACTTTCCAAGACGCATAGCTGCACAGGGCTGGCTCCACACCTGATGAACATTCAAGTTCTATTAGGAAGGAGAAAGGAGAGAATGGCTGCTGGATAGGCCATCAGCAATGTCACTGACTGTCTAACCAGAACCACCCAGATACCTAGTCCATCTGTGGACATTGTTTCTTTAAAGACTCAACTACTGGACACAGAACTTTTGAGTTTTTTAATATACATATACAGATATTAGGAGTCTAGGAAGAAAAAGAAGATAGGAAAGTATAGTGTAGTAAAAGTACTAATATTCCCCTTTACTTGTTTGTTGTTTTCAATAGACTAACAATGTGGTGGAATGTCAAGCACAGCAGAGATGTTTGAAAAAAAAGTACTCCAAATTAGTTTACTTATGCCCTGCAAGATGCCTGCCTATATAGTCTTCCTTATCCATGCCTCGGTCACTTGATCCCTTGCTTCCCATCTTCTCCTACATGAGCACACCTGCATCAACCACTGGAACATAACCTTCCAGTAGTCTGGGAGAGATTAAGGACCCTGACTCAATAGCCCAAGCTTGGTCAACGTTGCCATTTATCAGGTGTTCTCTGAACACACACTAAGTTGTACATTTGCTTACCTTCAGACTTCTCATGTTGTGAGGCATTTAGTGGTTTTGTTGCTTGACACACTGTCAGATGCTCTATTACTTATGGCCAAAGTCATCCCTAATTGATAAAGAAGTTGTTAGACTTGTTCATGAGCTCACATGAGACAACTTATAGATTTTCAGAAAGGCTTAAGGGAAACTTTCCAAGAAACTGAAGTCCTAAGCTATCAGGTCATGAAGGGAGCCAACCAAACACAGATTACACGTAGCATCTATAACTATCTCTAGAAGTTAGTAATATTGGATGTGAGTGAGCATTGAGCCTCCATGTGGACTCCAGCTCCTGAGAGCTCGGAGGTCCTCCTTTGTATTTCCCCCCATGCACTACTCAATACACGTTTATTAATTGACTGCTTAAAGTGTGTAATTGATTCATGGAGGATATCCAACTTAAGCTAAACCTGGAAGGGAGGATTTGGAAGGTGGCATGGAGGTAAGGAGAACATTCTAAGTTAGGAGAAGATGTAAGAACAGAGGTCTGAGAGCAAGTCCTTAGCATGGCATGTTTGGTACACGGGGACTAGATCGGCTGGAAAACACTGATAAGGGTTTTGGTCTGGGAGGAGCAAATGGACCGCTAGGAGTTTGCGGCTGCTGCAGTGAACCTCTGGGAGCTACTGCAGTCCTTGAATAGTAGAGGAATGCAAAGGGAATGTCTTAGGGAAAGTCATTAGCCAGCAGCCTGTAGCACATATTAAAATCGAAAGAAAGATATTAGAGGCACAAAGTGCAGTTAGTAAGCTCTTAAAGTAACAGAGGAATGGATTAGGGTGGTGCTGGGGAAGCAGGAGGGAAAGAAGTGGATGCTAGAAATAGTTCAGTGGAAGAATTGGCAGAAGGTGAGAGAAGAGAATTGCTAACATTTACTTGACGTGGACTCTGTGCTAAGTACTTTACATGTATCGCCCTACTTAGTCCTGGTGAGTCACGCTATTATACTGACCATCTGGCGGGGCAGAGCAACCTGTAAACATATGGTCATGTTACAGGGTGAAAACAGCTCTAAAAGAGGTATGCCTAAGAAAGCTATTGGGGGTATTCAGGAAAGAGGGACAGGCCCCAAGAAGGTCTTGAAAGATGAGTGGAGATTTAACAGATAGAAAAGCCAGGGGAGAATATTACAGACAGGTGGATGGTATGTTCAGAGGCACTTCTTTCACAAGATCCTTGCATGTGGTTCTTCTGCAGAATTCATCAATACAGAGAGGTCCCTTGAATGGTGAGATATTTGCAGGATGTGGGAGGGGGATTTTTTGTGCTCTTAAATAATAGCATGTTGTTAACTGTCAATTGTTAACTGCATCTTAGAAAAACTATAGTTATAGCCAGAAGTGGAAACATCTCCCAAGTTTCTGTATGGAAGCAATGCAGCGTGATGTGGTGATATGAGAAGATGGAAGAATACTGAAGTTCTTGCCATGTCCCTCATCCCTCCATCCTTCCCAGGATGCCCTGCCCCACCCCTGCCTGTCCTCCTGTCCATGCCAAGGGCTATGCATGTTCTGGGCATAAAGCCAGCCAGCATCCTCCATTCCCTCTTGAGGCTGACTTTGGTCTGGAGGGTCTCAGCGAGAGCAGGGGACCAGAGCCTTCTCTGACACCTTTCTAACAGCACAGACAACCCTTCTCATAACTCTCCATGGCTGTGGCTTTCTGACATTCAGTCTGGGACATCTGGGGCAGGACATGTTCAGGACAATGTTTACTTGCTTGTTTGCTTCCTCCCCCACCCTTGCAGATAGGCAGGAGACCTCAGATAACTCTGACATCGGGAGGATCATCTCGGGCTCAGAGAACAAATGCTGCCACGACGCACTCTCTGTCATGTCTTTTTGTTTGACTGGTTAGATAACCTTGTTCTGTGGAGTGATAAGGTGTCTACCACGTCCTCGTCTTCTATAATTTGTTCAAAAAGTTAGCCCAGGTTTCCACATTTCCGCTCTGATCCTGCTGCCACTTCAATCCTATTCTTCCAAACATCCCAAATATGAACATTTCTCTTCACAACACTCTTCCTTCAAATAGTTCCTAAGGAATGTGTCCAAATGGCACAGGAATCAGGACAGTCAGGCCAGCAGCCTGCAGTCCTGCCTTTCAGTTTGGATTGCGTCTTTATCCGTCCACCATGTGCCCTTGAACATGGCGTACCACTTTTCTGAGCCTCAGTTTCTCGATTTGTTAAAGAGATGCACCCGAGTTTGCTCCCGCTTCCTTAGCATTCCTATGAGGACTGGATGAGGTTACATATACTATAGTGACATGGAATGGATATAATCTATAATATATATAA
>NW_012134970.1:472069-473522 GCF_000956105.1 Propithecus coquereli | reverse complement strand
ATAAAGCAGGATGTTGGGAACAGAGGCCACCAGGGCCCTGGGTGGGGAAGGGGGCCATTGAAAAAGAAAAAGTTTGAAAAGGGGAGAGGATTTACCATGGGCCAGATCAATTGTGCTGTTCTCAGAGCAGTGTAACTAGTAAGCGGGGTGTCCCCAGTTCAGTGGGCAATAATGCAAGAACATCTTGCGCGTGTTTGGGGGCTAGCTGGGTGAAAGCCAGGGCTGTGTTAATTGGCGGGTGGGCAGTGGTGTGGAGGAGGCTGCACACACACAGAATGTCCCGTCACCTGGGAGCAACACTCCCACAATCCCGGCCCAGGAGGAAGGAAGTGGCTGTCTGAGAGTTATTATAGTAATGAGAAATGATCAAAGTTGCCCTGGAACATCCTTGTGCCTGAGTTGAGTTGACATTTATTTGAATATCTAAGAATAAAGTATGTGTTTTTCTCTAGTACTAGACAATCTTCTTTAGTCCAGGAACTAAAGAATTTAGCTGGAAATTGTGAATTCTTTTAAAGGCTCAGACTTCCTAACTGGCAGAAAAGTGTGTATCTTCCAAAAAATGTACTGGATTCCTTTTCAAGGGACATAATTTTACACTGGGGAATAATGAGAGGAAATGTAAAAACAAGCCTAGATTGAGTGATCTGAAATATTTCTTTCTATTCACATTGAACTGGGATCTATTACCTGTTAATTCAAATGTACTGCCTTTTCTTTGCTTGCCGCGTCTCCCATAATCTGGCCCAGAATTTACATAACCTCATTTCCCACGACTCCACAGTGGCAAGCCCTGCCTCAATCTTGGTCTCATAGTCCCCGAAAACATACTTAGTCCCATCTGGTACCCACATCCTCTTCCTGCCTTCTGACCTATTCAGTCTCTTCCTTCCAGGATCAACCCAACTCCCAATTTCCACGAGGGCTGCCTCAGGCAGAGAAGCCTTTTTTCATCTCTCTAAACAGCGCACAATTTATGCAGCACTTCTGAGAGGAAGGTGTATCTACTTTTGGGATTCTGACGTGTCTGTGTTGACAGTGGGTAGGTCTATTTGCACAAACTGAAAACATGCTGCCCAAGAGAACAGGGCTGCGGCCTCCTCGTCAAGACATGTCCAGGGTAGAGTTGAGGCAGACGGGCAGGCTTGGCCAAACCTGGCTCCAGAGGGAAGGGGTGAAGCTGGACACATTGTCGTGTCTGCCACTCACATGTGTCTTCTGGCCCAGCTCCACCCCCAGACTCAGGACTGAGTCTGAAGGAAGAGTGGCTGAAAGCGAAGAGATGTTTTATTAAAAATGTATTCTCTGGGAGGCCGAGGCAGGTGGATCGCTCAAGGTCAGGAGTTCGAGACCAGCCTGAGCAAGAGCGAGACCCCGTCTCTACTAAAAATAGAATGAGATTATCTGGACAACTAAAAAAATATATATGGAAAAAATTAGCCGGGCATGGTGG
>NW_012134970.1:441807-468369 GCF_000956105.1 Propithecus coquereli | reverse complement strand
TATAATATAGATGTCCATTATCATCAGGCAGCAGAACAAAACAGTTCATATCACAGACACTTGAGCCTGATTGCCAGTTTTCTCCTCTGAAAAATGAGGATAAGGATGCAAATCAAAAGATCTGAAGTCCTGAAAGCCCAGAAAACCAAAACCTTTTTCGTAAGTGGTGTGCCCAAACTTATTTGGTGTAAAAATTGACATGAGGGTTTTGATGGTCTTTGTCTAGCCCACTTGCTGCAGAAATATTAATGTGTCTGTTTACTGGGTGCTGCCTCAGACACCCCCATAAATCATTACATAATATATAGCATATGTGCATTACTGTTGTTCTAAAATATGAAAACTTCAGTACTGGAAACACATTTGGCCACAAAGATTTTGGATTTAGGATTGTGGACCTGCAGTACTAAACTCTTAGGGCTGCTATGAGCATTAAGTCAGTTAATTCAGGCAAAGCTCTAATAAAAGTGCCCGGCCCATAGTGGGTGCTCAGTGGGTATCAACTATTACTATCAAGCCGTTACTATTGCCTCTGTTACGCAAACCTGAGTGTCCTCAAATAATTCCCACCATTATTCCTACTTGTGCCATGACCTTAATGTCTAAAGTTCTTTCCATTCAACCACTTGGCACTTGACTCTCTGAAGTGCTATCTTCCCAACTCTCCACCAAAGTTCTCTCCTTGTTTGGAACATGGAAATCCTCCTGGTACCCACCCTCACACCCCCACCTGTGCCTGCTTGGTGGTCAGTCAGATGGCTTGCTTGTGAAGGAGGCTGGGAGAGAGGTCTGGCAAGAATTCCACCAGCAGGTCTCAGACACGTAGCTCACCCTGACACACCCCTAGGGGCTGTGTGGCTGGGATTCCATATGTGTGGGTGCAGCTTTGCCCCCTTTGGAAAAGTTACTTCCACCTTTCTAGACCTCAGTTTTGCATCAATAAAGCACAACAGTCAGGCTAGACGATGGGGACATGCCTTCCAGCTCCCCGGGATCCTCCCTCCTATGATGCTGCCCTGCTTTACCCCTGCGAGCTGTGGAATCACACCTTGGATGCTCCTTCTTAGGTAATGCGAGAAGGAGACTGAAGGCTGCCTCTCCTCAGCTCCGAGAATGGTAGGTATATCCAGCCTCGAGATAGTCAAATGCCAGACATTGTGGAACTTGGTCGCCACAGGAAATTAGATCCTCTTTTCCTGACTCCTGGGTACTGAAACTAACCTGACCACAGGAACAGGCTTTGGGTCACTCTCCGGAGAAGTTCAGACATGAATTAGACAGTCTCAAGTTCAGGGAGTTCTAGCTTGGTAGCTGGTGGGCTGTGGGCAAGGATGCTACCCACTGATTAAAGTCAGAGTGCAGCCAGGACACCAACTAGGACCAGAACCTGGTCCAAAGACAAAAGGACCCTGATGGTGGCGAGGGGAGCTGTTGAGGTTCAAGGTAGGGCTCTAGTTCATGGTGGAGACATCTGTGAGGGCGTGTGTGAGGAGAGGGGAAGCAAGACAGAAAGCTGGTGCTGACGAGACCACTGGAGGTAGAAGGAAGCACCAGGACCCTAAAATCATGGGCCCCCAGGGCTCTTCCCTGGAGCACCGAGTGCTGCCATGTTGTGGCAGTCTCCTCTCTTCTTTGTCCTTATGAAAAGAACCCCAGGTTTGTTTTAGAAACCATGTAGCTGATTAAAAGCATTCATGTCCCCAGAGCCCCAGGTGTGTTTCACAAGATATAAGCACACATTCCTGTAAGGGACTGCAGGAAAACTTGCAAAAGGTGTGAATTCAGTTGGCATAGGCCTTCCCCTTTCATACTTTCCCCTTTTTTCTGCCCAGAACTCATACAGGATGCTGAAGACAAACAGCCACCTAGTGAACGTGAAGCCCAAAACCACCAGCTAACCTTGGTGGAGCTGAAAGCTAAAAGAAGCCCAAGACCCTCATGGCTCTGGAAAGTCACAAGACTAACCCTGAATGACACTGTAGCTTCTGTCATGTGAGAAAGACATAGTTTTCCTTGGGTCATCTATTCCAGTTGTTTCTCTGTTTAACGCAGACAAACCTAATCCTAATAGGCACACACACCTGACAGGGTTGTTGTGAGGATTCGATGCATTTGGAGAACCTGAGGGGTTGAGGCAAAGCCAGCAGCTGTAGCTGAGCACCCAGAATCCTGCTTTGGGGACCTTGTCCTTTCTTAAGCCCCTGTAGATGGTGGGGACTTAAGCCACTGAGACACTTCCTGTCCCCCACATGATCAGCTCAAGACCTAGGGTAATCCTGAGACCACAGTGGGGATATGTCAGTAAGTTCAGCCGCAGGGAAGCAATTTAAAAAATAAATAAAACAGGAGAAGCGAGGCAGAGGATGACATGGTAGCTTACTGAAAATCAGTTGCACCTGTAGAAAAAATTTCTGTTTATGTCCTATCAATGGCGGGTCAGTAGCACCACCTGCTGTATTCCCAATACAGACTTCATTCATTCATTCGTTCATTCATCCCCCAAATACTTCCTGGATGCTTGTAGTGTGTCAAGCTCTGTATTGGTGCTGGAGAAACAAAGATGTATAAAGATTGTACTTTGCCTCAAGCATCTTCTCTGGGTCCCAAATTTTGGGGGAAATGGGAGCCAAAAGATGAAGGTATGTTTGGGTTAAATATGAGGGAGAGAAAAAGCTCTGAATACTGAAATTGCTGTCATTTTGCATCCTCTGACTGACGCTGCAAAAATAGGTTTTGTTAGGTTGGGGTATATTTCCAATCTAGCCTGAAGTGGAAAGTTACTGGTATGCTAAAAAAATAAGCTTACATAATTATGGGCTGAGGTCAGACAAACTATAGAGAGTTCTTAATTTCTAGTATTTCTTTGGGCTGTGAGTAAACTACCACTTGACCCAGGTAAAATATGCCATCTCCTTCAATGGAAAAATACCCAGGTGGTGGAAATTTTATGTTATTTATCAATAGGATGCTGTTTCTGACTGGAAAGGTGTTAGCGTATGCAGTATAGACCATGCTTCAGAGTTCAGGCTCTGGAGTAAGAGCACCTGACTTTGAATCCTAACTCTGCTACTTACCAGCTTATGAGAAGCCAGGTAATTTCTTGGCATCCATAAGCCTCAGGTTCATCAATAATATGGATATAATAATTCCTACCGCACGGCGTTGTTAGGGAGAGTAAAAATATTATGCAAAGAATATTCAGTGCTGGGCACAGATTTAGAGCTCAGACATGTTAGCTGTGGGGAAAATGAGGTGGGAAAGCAAAAGAGGCAATGGAAAATCTTTTCTCAGAGGGACGACCTGGGCTGGAGCCAGTGTGCCCCAAACAGACCTCCTCGCGCCATCTCTGTCCAGACACAATCACATCCTCACCAGACTCCCTTCAAGTTGCTGCAGAATGTGGGGCTCTCCAATTATTTAACCAGAGAGCTGCATTTTGGTGGTGCTGATGTTCATTGCTGAGGTGGACATGTGGACAGTTTTGTAGGGTCTGTAGAAGGAGCAGGTCCAATGGCCGATTGGAAGAATCTGCTTTGTGAGGCTATTTGAGCTTTTTCATGAAAGGCTTCCTTATGTAAAGGCATTGGCCTTCTCATCTCTTCAGTGGAGTTGATCATGCTGTCCTCATCTGAGAATTAAACCTAATAAAAAGCACCTAGCATGATGACTAGGAGGAGTAGGCACTTCATAAATATTGCTTCATCCTTTCCCATGACCCTGCCCTGGCGTCATGCTGCCCTAAACCAAAAGAGTGTTACTGTCAATGTGCTGACAACATGTGGCAGGAGAAACATAGGAATCCAATCTTAGCCACTTACACTTTAGTTGGAATTAGTTTATCTGGCCACCCAGGTCATCATTTCCTAGCACAGTTCTTCTCCACTCTGGTGCACATTAGAATTACTGGGCAGAATTTTTAAAACCACTGGTGTCCAGTATGCACCTCTCCCCCTGCCCCAAGACAATACGACTGAGGCAGACGAAGTCAGACAGGGTATGGCTCAACCTGCAAGCCCCGGTATTTGTCTACCCTCCCAGGAAGAGGCTTCACTTGGACCTCCGGCTCCACTTTGTCTTAATCTTTCTTTGCAAACTGTTTACTTGTTTCCTGACCTGATAAGCATTGTCTTCCTTTCAGGCAAATTAATTAGCTTGTTTTCTGACAATATCTGAGAGTATGCCTCCAGCATTGCCATTCCTTTATTTCCTAGTTCACGTTAGTATGGGCTGAGAATTCCAAGCTAGCAAAAGGCAAAGGCTTAGCTGTAAGCTAGTGTCAGGATAAAGAATGAGTACTCTTTCCAGAAGGAATTTCATCTACTGCTTAAGCTGCTAAAGACACACAGCCAAAATCTAACTGGTCTTAAATTTACTCCTCACTGATTTCTTGCAGAGAAGTCTCAGAAAGTCACTGGGCCTGTGCCCAACTCAGCCACAGACCAAGATCATCCTCATTCTTGTGACTGGCCATCATCACTCCTGGAAACAGCGCAAAACCAAAGGGAAGGCTTAGCATGACCTTCTACAAAAAAAGGACAGGATGTCTAATTCATTCCTCTTTTTAGATGCAATTCCTAGATAGGCAAAAGGAGCGAGATTTTCTCTTAAGCTTCCCCCATCATTTGGCTATGGCCTAAAGTGCAAAATGTAAGAGGATGCCAACAACACTCAGTAATCAAGATAAATAACATTTAAATGCAATATTTCAAAAATCAAAATTAATGCAAAAAATACATGGTGGATTAAATAGCATAATTTTAACTAAAGGCAGTATCTATAGGGGCAAATGCCCTTGTTTGGGCTTCAGTGGACCTGGGGCCTTCTCTAGATGAGCAACACATGCCAAGTTACTCTATCTTTCTACCTCTCAACACACAAAGGAACAACCTGAAACCCAGAGGGCTACTCATTGTTTTAAGGAGTTACCTTATTTGACTGTAGGTTGTAAGACCCCCATTCCAGAGAGGAACCCTACCCATACCAAAAGAAGGAATGCTGCACAGAGAGGCCAAGAAGAATCTAGACAGACAGGACTTGCTGGGTTTCTCCATTCAGTCTATTAGCATTAGATCATACCCTTTTTGTCCAATCAGATTTCTACATTCTGTCCATACTTTGTTGAACCTAATCATTAAAAGGGACAGTTTTCCCTGTATCCTTGGGTCTTCATTCTGAAAAGACTCCCATGTCACATAAAACTATGATCAAATAAATTTGTATGCCTTTTTTCCTGTTGATCTGCTTTTTGTCAGTTGATTTTCAATGAAACTTCAGAGGGAAAATGGGAAGTTTTCCTTTGGCCCCTTAAATTTCCATTTTTTCCTTTTCTTTTTCAAGGTTCTTGCGTTGGATTGGTTCTTTCCAATTTCTTTTTTGATTGGTTTTTTGATTAACGGATTGCTTAATTGCCTTTTTTTTAGTATATGTGACTCTGTCCTGGACTAAAATATGAAGATTAGGCTCCCCATCCCTCTTCTATCCACACTCTCCCCTTCCGGTGCTGTCTTGTCACTTGTTCCAGTGGCCAAACATTGTCCATTAGCTGCCCAGGCTTCCTTATATGCTCCAACCTCAGGTCTGACAGTCTAGACACTACCACTTAAGATGTGAAAAGCTGAAATATAAGGTGCTGTGCATAAGATTTAGTTTTGAACAGATATGCACCATTCTAAATACTATGGGAATTTAGAGCATCACAGATAGTTCATTGGGAAGAGATTTATGCGAGGACAGGAGTGGCCATTCAGCCCACAGGGGCAGCCACCTGGTCTGTCATCTGTGCAGGAGGTGGATCCTGGCATATCTATTATAATCAGTTTAACCAGGTTCATCTGGGCTTTTCCTTATATTCTCTGAACCATTCTAACTATATATTGGCTGTCTTGTATTATTTTCCCTTCTTACATACAATGGAAGACAAATAATTGAAAGAGCATACACCACAATGTCAACAGTTACTTACATGTAGGTGTTGAGATATGAGTGTTTTTAGTGTTTTCCCCCCACCTTTGTCTATTTTTAAATTTTTCTTTATTGACAATCTACTACTTTTATAATTTTAGAATACTTTATCATTTCATGTGTTCTTCTTTGTATTTATATACATTTCAATTGTATAGAGCTGTGCTGTCCAATATCGTAGCCACTAAGGGCATGTGAATACTTAAATCTAAATTAGTCAAAATTAAATGCAATTAGTTCCTCAGTCACATTAGTCATATTTCAAGTACTCAGTAGTCACATGTAGCTAATGGCTACCATTTTTGGACAGCTCAGAATAGAGTATTTCTATTAGTGCAGAAAGTTGCATTGAAAAATTCTGGTGTATAGTGTGTAGGTTTTAAACATTGGAATATAAAAATGGAGACTTACAGGTAGATGGTTAAGAGTTATGTGCTGCTGCAAACAAAGATTTGAAAAGAGCAACTGTTTGGCTTCTTTTTGGTGCAAATGCAGTAGTATTGATTTCTCTCTGAAGGGAAAACTTGTTATGCTCACCATGGTCCTTGGAAGGTAGACTGACGAAGGAAATGTGTCCTTGATAGCTGTGGAGGCTGGTAACTGAGTTCAGCCACCTGAGACTCTTTACAAAGCAATCTGAAAAGACTGGGCAAGATGCCCACTGTGATGTGTCAGTCTCTGGGGCTGCTCCTACAACCCACCTTCCTATAGGAAATTTCCATAGGCTTACCTGCAATCAGAGTCTCTATTTCCCTAATTCCCATTCACATTAAAAAGCTTTTGGGGTCTGTTCTTGGATGACTCCCCTTCAATGAACTACGGGATAGCCTAATGCTAAAGCCAATATATCATGCAACCAGCCCAGGAGGTCTTGCTCACAACTGGGACAGACTCTTTTTGGAAAGACTTAGGGACTACGTGACCTTTGACACAATGGAGCGAGATGTGAGCAGCTATTCTTGCTCTGTAATCATCCAAATTTGTCTGGTTTCAAGATAAGTCCTCAAACTCACATTCCTGGTGGCCTAAGGAATAAGTCATATCTGCCTCAACCATCGTGAGCAAAGGGGACCTAGGTTATTAGCTGAAAAGTATAAGGATGTCATAGTCATTCATGGATTTTTTTAAACAAATGTTTAGTCAACATGTACCGTGTGCTAGGAACTAGGGATAGGGCAGTGAATAGGACAGCCCTGGAGACTGCCTTACAGAGGACCACCTTATACTGCTATAGTAGCAACCTATCAAGGTTAAGGATAGTCTTAAATAACCAGAAATGAGCTGACCCCCAAGGGTCTTTTATAGGCCAGAGTCAGAAGTGTCTCCAATGTGTAGTAAAGATAAAACCCTGGCTACATGTCTAAAGCAGGAAAGTTACAGAACATATGACTATTTTTATATCAATTTGAGCTTCTCAAGGGAGTTCTTAAACATCATTTAAGTCTGTACAAGAGAAAAGAGACAAAATGTTTCTGTAACAGGGGTCCTGTAGGGAACATCAATCACTGTGTGAAACAGTGCTGTGCAGTAAACTGCCAAGGCCTGCAGTCCCCTAGGTTAACATGCCACAGGGCAGATCTACTAAAATGTTGATTAAAGTCCATGACAAAAGGTCATATTTCCTTAACTGAGTAAGATTAGGGAATGGCGTGGAGAATGTGTGGCGATATGAAGACAGAAAGAAGGACAGAGAAAAATGAAAGATATTTTCTTAAAGTATCTTTTTACATATAAAAAAACAAAAAAAATCAAAATTTGGATGCCAATTCTCAGAAAGAGACACTCAGAGGATACCCTGCAAAGTATGTTCAATTGGCCAGAAAAGATATTATAAATCTCTCTTCCTATGTGGTGCAAACTTCCAAATCACACACCATATTGATTGATGCTACTACAATGATGTCCGATGGAGGTGCAGGGGAAGGGGGACGAAGAAAGGGAATATGAAGGCCTCTAGGCTCCTGAAATAAAATTATTTGAGGAAAGGAAGTGTATCAAGTGGGGTCAGAAATCTGCATCAGGAATGGTGGTGGAGGGTTATCGTCCAACATACAAATTTTGCTAGAAGCTCCTCCAGACCAGTTCACATTGGCTTGGTGGCTGTGTTTTAGAAACTATTTGTTGAGTACAAGAGTATGTAATATTTAAGCCCAAGTGTGGGGGGACCCTGGGAAAGACCCTGGCTTGGGAAAGAGATTTAGGCATTAACTGTAGTTGTTGGTAGTTAAAACAAAGAGCATGAATGAAATCAGTAGAAAAGGGTAACACGAGAAGAGAGGGTCTAAGCATAGACACTTGAGTATTCCCCAAATTTAAGGTCAGGACAGAATGAATGGTCAAAGAGAACCAGTGGAGTGGATTGTCAAAGAAGCTAAGGAAGCAATGAATTTAGAGAAGGGATGCTTGGTCAAACACAGTTGAGGAGCACAGCCAGCTAAGGACCATAAACTACTCATTGGTTTGGCAACAGTCGTCAGAGAAGATGAAGTCGAATGGTGTGAGCAGAACCCAGATTGCAAGAGATTGAAGAGACAAGGAGGTGAGGAAATGTAAATAGAACCAGCAATTGCTTTACAGACCCCTGAAATGAAGACCTATGTGGATGTTAATAAGCTCTTATTCCTGAAGAACGTGGATTGCTAAATTGTAGAGATTTAGCTTCAGAACTGACCTATCTGGGCTACAATGGTGGGAAATAATCACATCTGACCCTTTGATCTGAGGAGGTGCCCAAATAGCAAAGCATTCTAACCTTGATTCTTCTTTGATTATTAAAAGCATTTTTTTAGCCTTTAGAGAAATATTTTTTTGAAAACTTTCTCCATAGCAGTTCTTGCCCTTTTCTTTAGTGTAAAAGTTCCCCACAAGAATGAGCTCTGCAGTGTTCTAGGAAAATGAGTTGGTATCTCTTCCTTTGAAAAACGGGTTTTGGGGGCTAGTCAGACATTGAGCCTTGCAAAACACCTACCATAGAAACAGGCAAAGGTTCTTTTGATCTGCTATTAGCAGACACTAAGCCTTATGTAAACTTTGGGTAAATAGAGAAGATGACAGACAAGCTTCAGATCTGCAACGTGGTTGGAAGGCTTTGCACAAACAGAGAAACACATTGGAGATGTTGGAAAGCAGATCTTGCCTTGTATTAAACAATCAGAACCTTAAAGTTGTTCATGTAGATGAGCCACAAAAATGCCAAGAAAAATATTTCAATGATTATTTGCTCTATTGCACTAAGCCAAGAGCCCTAGGCTATCAAAACACCCTAATGTTTTCAAACTTTATCTTAGCATTAAATCCTTTTGGTGACCTAAATTGTTCACAGGCTGGACTGCTGTGGTTGAAGCTGGGTGAGATAGGGCCAAACTTACCTCCTTGAAATGCAAGACACAGTTTAGAAGCCTTAGCCCTAGAAAGATGCCTCACAACTCTGGCGTGTACATTAGAATCACTTGAGAACAAATTCTAATGTATTTAGGGATTCTGATTTAATTAGTCTAGGTGAAAGGGCTCTGGTGTGATATTTTTTAAAAGCATCCCAGATGATTCTATTGTGCAGTGAGGGTTAAGAACGGCTACCTAAAGGAAGACTCTATTTATGAAAAAGTTTCATTTTACAAAACAAGATTCTGTTTGTAGTAAAATTATTGTCAAAGCAACAATGAGGAGATATACTGCTATTGATTAATCAAATAGTTAATTAAACTTGCAAGAGTTGGCAAGTTTACCATAAAAGGAAATCCATTCTACATGGAATTAGAATACAATAATTTATACAATACAAAACTCAGACCATTTCATTCAGTCAGTATTCATTCATAAATCATTTCTTGATCCATATTATTTCTTGAGTGGCACACTCTGTGTAAGGTGCTAAGAGGGATACATAAGTGATTCTTCTCCAGGCTTTGCTCTCAAAGAGCTGTTAAGTATCTGTGGAAGGTAGGTATGTCTGATAGTAAAACAAAATCTAAGAACAAAATCTAAGAAACATTGAGGAATTTTATATGGCCCTGAGGTCATTGTCATTTTAGTGGATTTAAAATGACCACGAATTCTATTCCTCCTATCAAAAGGTGACATCTATTTGTTTCTCCCCTTAAATCTGGGCTGGCCTTGTGACCTTGTTTGACCAATAAACACGGAAGAAGTGATTTTGTATTAGTTGTAGGCCTAGGCTTTAAGAAATTTGGCAGCTTCTGCCTTTGTTCTCTTGTAGCCTTCAGCTACCATGTAAAGTAGCCCAGCTATTTTTCTGGAGACAACACAAGGAGAGTTAGATGTCTATTTCAGCCATCCTGAACAAAGTGCTAGATATGTGAATGGAGACATCTTGAAATGTAGCCTTGAGGCCATTGTGTGAGGAAGCCCAAGTTAGCCATGTGGAGTGGCCATGTGGAGAACTAAGACATCCTGGCTAATGGCCCCAGATCAGCTGCAAGATGAATACAGTTCCATAACTGAACAAGTGAGACCAGTGGAAAAATCACTCAGCCAACCCACAGAATCATGAGAAACAATATACAGTTTTTGTTTTAAGTCACTAAGTTTTAGGATCATTTGTTACACAGCAGATATAACTGATATGAAAATTGGTAACTAGAAGTGGAGTATTGCCATGATGAAAACCTAAAACATGTGGCATTAGCTTCAGATCAGGTAGTAGGTAGAAGATGGAAAGGTGTCAAGGAAACTCTTAGTGGAGGTTGGAAAAGCAGTGAAGTACTTACTGTTGGAGGCTGGAGAAAGCAAAACTCATATTATGTAGTGCCAGAATTGTTTGGCAACACTGTTGCCTGTGGTAACCTGGAGTATAGAAAACATGTCAATGAATTTATGGATCTGGCTAAAGAAATTTCCAGGCAAAATATCGAAAGTGAAAGTTGGACTCTTATAATCACCTGTGATGAAGCACGGGAAAACAGAAATGAGCCAAACAAGAAACTGTTCCTTTTTAAAACAGAATTAAGAGGAAATGTTTCTATCCCTGGACTTACTAGGTTGGAAAATAAAACGTTTTCATTCACAGTCTCTCCTTGAAGCAAAACGTTCTCAAAGAAAGGAATGGTCTCAAGGTAAATATTAAATCCAGTGTGCTGACAGCAAAATAGTCTTGGAATACAGAGTGAATCAAGGTTGTATGACTTTGATTGGTGGTTGTGCAACCCCGTGATAAGACCTCAGAAAGATGTAACAATCTTAAGAGAATTTCTTGACACCACCCTAACTCATAGCCCAAGAAAAAGGGGTGCCTGTTTTGAAGACTTTTATTTAATAAGGTGAATTTATAATTTGGTGAATAGAAAACATACAAAATTTTAAAGAGAATTTTATTGGTGAAAGTACCACCAGTTTGGACCAAAAGAGACAGTGTCATACAAAATAAAATGAGGCTTCTTCTGGGCTCCAAATTTTACACAGGCAGAAACCAGGTAGAGAAAGATACTCAGCTGTGAACATGGGCCTTATTTTAGGAAAAAGAAAAGGGTTCTCATGGGATAGAGCCAAGATCCATAGTGTGGAACCAAGAGCCACCAAGAACAGTGGATTGGGGAGAATGAGCCAAAGAGGCAAATGAGCAATGGGAGAGCAGACCTGGGCCCTAATCGAGGAGCAGTCTCTGCACTGCAGTGGGAGACCCTGACAACCTCTGCCCAGGTGGATTTCAAAGTTGTTATGGACCAGAGATAGCTATGTGCTTCCCTTTCTCCCCTTTCTGAATGGGAGTGTCCATACTGTGTCACCTTTGTACATTGGGTGTTTGGGGAGAAAGAGAATGTGCTTTTTTAATTCAGAGGTCTTTGGATGGGGAGGAGCTTACTCATTGGCTATACCAGGGAACTGAACCTTAGGAGCCTCATTTGTACGTGGATCTGATTTAAACAAAAAAATTCTGGATCTTAAGTCTGATCCTGATGCCATATGGGATGAGGATTTTGAGGATCTTGGGAAGAGATAGTGTATTTTGCATGTGGGTATAATATAAATGATTTAGAACCATAGTATATTAAAGATGGCCACAAATTCTATACTTTCCTTCCATCAAGAGATGGAGCTTTTTTTCCCCTTCTCTTTCAAGCTGAACTGGCATCGTGAATTTCTTTGTCCAACAGAATGCGGCAGAAGTGATCCTAGTCTCATGTAGGCTAGTCGAGGCTAGACTGAAAATTGGCAGTCTTTGCTTTAATGGAGCTTTGAGCCATCATGTAAAAAAGTCCAGCTACCTTGCTTCAGAGAACACATAGCTGACACCCAGCTAGTGCCAGACAGGTGACAAAGCTGTCCTGAGATGCTGCCTCGAGACCACTATGCTGTGAGAAAGCCCGAGCTAGACATATGGAGGGGAGACCTAGAGGAGAAAGAAGGCATTGCAGCTCACAGCCCCAGCCTGGCTGCCAACGGAATGCAGTTACAAAACTGACCCCAGACAAGACTAGAAGAACTGTTTCTTCAACCCACAAAATCATGAGAAATAATAAATGTTGTTATCTTAAGCCACTAAGTTTTGGGGAGCTTTGTTTTACAGAAATGGATAATTTACACAGTTGTGAGCCACAATTGAAACATTCTATATATATACAGAAAAATCTTCACATAGAGAGTCCTAGTTGAGAGGCCAGTTAAATTAGAATTTTTTTTTGTATTAGCATGTTTTTGTTTGTTTGTTTGTTTATTGCATCTCAGCGTGACATCAACAAAAACAATCCTAGGATAGTTGGGAATAAATAAACCAAAGAGTCGTGCAGCTTAGAGAAAGGACCTTGATTCCACTTACTTTGTAGTTGTTTCTAGATGGGCAAAGTGCTGGGAAAATTCATCAATAGACAATAATTTATTAAGTACCTACTGTGACTGCCAGGATAACCTAAGGAGAAAAAATTTATCACCAGTTTCTAAGGAAAGATGGGATTTTTGAACACCTAGGTAATCCAAAAATTGCCAATTTTAAAGTTTACCTAGCTGAACATCAAGGAAGTATTTCTCTTCTTTTCTGGAAGAGATTGTGTAGGATTGATGTTAATTCTTTATTAAACATTTGGTAGAATTCTCCAGTGAAACTATCTGGACCTGGAGATTCCTTTTTTGAAAGTTTGGAAATTATAAATTCAATTTCCCTAATAGTTACAGGATTATTCAAATTATATCTTTCATGCTGAGTGAATTGAGGTAATTTGTGCTTTTGAAAGAATTGGTCCATTTCATCTAAGTTGTCAAATTCGTGTGTAGAGTTGTTCACGGTATACCCTTATTAATCTTTTGATGTCTGTAGTGATATTCCTTATTTTATTTCTGATATCGGTAATTTGTGTCTTTTCTTTTTCTTTGTCAGTCTTGTTGAAATTTGTCAATTTCAGTAATCTTTTCAAAACACCAACTTTTTGATTCATTGGTTTTCTCTATTCTTTTTCTGCTTTCAATTGTATTAATTTCTACTCTTAACTTTATTATTTCCTTTCTTCTGGTGGCTTTGAAATTATTTTGCCCTTATTTTTCTAGTTTCTCGAAGCTTTTTATTCTATAGGAAAATACTACTTCAGTGTATTATATATATTTTGTTTGTGTTTTACTAACAAATCGTGCAGTCATGTGCTGCTTAGCAACATTTCAGTCAACCACATATACAATGGTGGTCCCATAAGATGATAATGGAGCTGAAAAATTCCTATTGCCTAGTGACACACCAGCAATCCTAACATCATGCAAGGCATTTCTCACGTGTTCGTGGTGATGCCGGTGTAAACCAACTGCACTGCCCGTCATATCAAAGGCTAGCACACATGATTATGTACAGTATATAATACTTGATAATGGTAATAAATCACTATGTTACTGGTTTATGTATTTACTATACTATGTTTTTAATCATTATTTCAATGTGTACTCCTATTTATTTAAAAAAAGTTAACTATAAAGCAGCCTCAGGCAGGTCCTTCAGGAGTTATTCCAGAAGCAGGCATTGTTATCACAAGAGATGACAGCTGCGTGTGTGTCATTGCTCCTGAAGACATTCTGGGTGACAAGATGTGGAGGTGGAAGACAGTGACATTGATTACCCTGACCCTGTGCAGGCCTAGGCTAATGTGTGTTTGTGTCCCAGCTTTTAACATAAAAGAAAAAATATTTAGAGTATAAAAAAGCTTATAGAATAAGGATATAAAAAAAGAAAGTATTTTTGTACAGCTGGAAATGTGTTTTAAACTAAGCATTGTTAAAAAGGAGTAAAGAAGTTTTTTAAAAAGTTTGTAAAGTAAAAAAGTTGCAGTAAGCTAAGGTTAATTTATAATTAAAGAAAGAAAGATTTCTGTAAATTCGGTGTAGTCTAAATGTAGAATGTTTATAAAGTCTGTAGCAGTGCACAGTAATGCCCAAGGCCTTCACCTCACCACTACTCATCCATTGACTCACCCGGAGCAACTTCCAGCCCTGCAAGCTCCATGCGTGGTAGGCACCCTATCCAAGTAAACCGTTTTTAAATATTTTATGCCATATTTTTACTGTACCTATACTATGTTTAGACACATAAATACTTACCATTGTGTTACAGTTGCCTTCAGTATTCAGTACAGTAACATGCTATACAGGTTTGCAGCCTAGAACCAATAGGCTACACCGTACAGCCTAGGTGCATAGTGGGCTATACATATAGGTTTAGGTAAGTGCACTCTATGATGTTCACACAACTATGAAATCACCTAACGATTTCCCAGAACATATACCCATTGTTAAGCAGTACACAACTATATATATTATATATTGTCTAATATATAATTATCTAATAACTATAACTATATACTTTCACTTAGCATATGTAACATGCTTCCCCCATATTCTTGTGAAGCCATTTAAGTACACCTGAAAATAATAGTAAAACTCACAAAATGTATATGGATAAAAGAAAAATCAAACAATCGGTACTAGCTGCTATAACCCCAGTGTGCTTAGAGACACCAGTCATAACTTACACCAGTAACAGGAACAAATTGTCAATGCTTTTCCTGCTGCTCTAAAATTTTCCCCTAAGCAGTAACCAAGCAGTGGAAAATCCCCAGCGTGTAGATTTATAGAGGAAGTGTACTGCTCACTAGATTCATCTTTCAATGGTGTGTTTCCACTAATAAATGGCTCTCAGAACAACGAGGAATCCGAATGTGGAAAGGCTCAGGTTAGCAGCCCAGTTGAATAATGAAGTGTGGTTCAAAAGGGATGATTGGAGTATTTTCTTCTTATATTTGTATTAGTGTTCATTCGAAATTACTGGTTATACTTTTAAGAGGCACACGACAAACCACCCAATTGAATGTTAAGATTATACAACTATTTTTAGAGATGTACAGACCCCAAGAGGAAACCAGGACCCAGAATGATGAAGTGACTTCCCCAAAGTGGCTTACCTGGGTCTCAGGTGGAATTAGCCCTGTTCTATCATTTAGTCAACAATTATTTATTGATTGTCTACGATATGTCAGAAGCTATTCTAGGTGCTAGGATAGAAAAGAAAAAAAATCCTTGACCCTGTGGAGTGAGCAGAGGAAAGAAACAATATACAACCAATGAATTAACAAGGTAAATTACATAGTCTGATAGGTGGTGATGGTGTTACAAAGAAAGAAGGTAGAACAGAGGAAGAGGAACTGGGAGTGTGGGCACGGGGCACCCTCTTTGCAAAGGGGGAATTTGGGGTGAATTCTGAATAGGTGGTTGGGTAGACCTCTTCAAAAAGACTCAGAGGTAGAAAAGTTAGCCCCGGGGGGTAATTTTGTGAGAGAGAGCGGTTCTGCACAGGGTAGAGCCAGCGCAAAGGCCTCACAGCAAGATGGGCCTGGAACAGTTTCTGAGACGTGCCTGGCACGTTTGAGGACCAGAAATCATCTATTACATTTTCTGCAACATGCCCTCTAAACATCATGGAACCACAGACCCTTAGAGTCGGGAGAGCCTGAAAGATTGTACAGTCCAACCTCCCAGCCGAAGCAGGAATGTTCAGCACAGCGGCGCGGACCCACACTTGTCCAGGCTCCAAGGCAGCCTTGTCTTATGTTGAGCTGAGATCTGCCTCCTTCGGTTTCACCCTGTGATGCCACCTCTACCCTTTGAAGCAACACAAAACACCTCCTTTCAACCAGTGTGTATTATTTTTTTGGCCAAGGACACCTCTGAGGCAGCTTGGCACAGGGGCAAGAATATGGGCTCTGAAGTCAGGCAGGATTGGGTTCAAACCTACTTACCAGCTGTGTGGCCTTGAGCAAGTTATTTCATCCCCCCAAGATTGGGAGATCTCACCCCAGGGACATTAGACACTCTACATATGCTCAATAAATGGCAGTTGTTGGTATGTTTTTTATCTGCAGGGTGACATCTTTCACTTATTCTCTATCTTCAGTGCAAAATGGCTTAGCGTATATGGCCCATTGAGGAAAGTTAATTTAGGTTCAGAAAGCCGCTGAATGCTTCCCACCTGTGCTCTTGATACACTGACCTTAAGAAAAGGAAAATCAAGTGACCTGCCTGAGGTAGACCATCTGTGATGGGAAGCAACTAGCTATGTTTATCAGTTCCTTGGGCAGGAATTCTGAAATCAGAAACCAAAAACCAGTGAAGAAGAAAAAAGCCTTTTGGTTGAAATTGTTGCGGGTTAACTTGTTCGGTTCTTGGCCCTTCTTGGGATTTTCTTGGGGGAAACTTTGGGCCCCCACTGGACACCCCCAAACACAGACAATGAGTCAGAAACACAGGGTGTCTACCCAGCTTTGCAGAACAATGCCCTGCACACTGGAAAGTCTTGGGGCCACCCTTGCTGCACAGCTTCTTCTAGGAATCAGATGTGAAGTCCACTGAGCCACTTTAAGGGGCAGGGTCTCTTAGCAGTGAGGACGCAATGAAAGATTATGCATCTGCAGATAGCAGAGGAAGCAATTACCATTTACTGGATACCACCTGTGTGCTGGGTCCTGAGCATTATAAACATTATCCTGCCTGAAAATACAGACACGGTACAGCCGTGGCCAAATTGTCCCTCTAAGAAGCAGCAGCCAGCAGCATGAAGACAGAATTACCAATGACAACTCCACACCCCCTCCTCTTCTCCCGAAACCCTCTCCAATCATCTCAGCTCTCCTTTCCATTGGGAAGGTATGAAAATCAGTAGAGCAGGCATGAATTCAGGCAGGATTAAATCAGTCTATATAAACCTGGCATAAACAGATGTCTCAAACACTTGTCATGCTTAAATATCTTCTTTGAAAGATAGGGGCTGGGTTTAAAAGACTTGTTCTATAACTTTCCATGTAGCATATTTGAATTGGAAAGTCACCAAGCGGTGATGTGCAAATATGAATCTCATTCTATTTGTATCTCTGTGTGTACGTTCCTGTGACTAGCTCCCGTATCTGCCCAGTGACAGAAAAACTGAGTTCAGGACAATTTAGACAACTAAGACCAACCCTGTAATTTTTTTTTTAGCCCCTTTCAACTGAAACAGAATCTCTCTCCAGTATGTATTCAGTCAAGTGCAGGCATTATTATTATCAATGCTCTCTGTAAGCTTCTGCTCACTCCTTCCTCCTGTCTGACACGTAAGCTCCCAAGGGCCTCTCTCTGAGGGCAGCCTCAGCCTCACAAAGAGAAGGGGGAGGCCAGGCGCGGTGGCTCATGCCTGTAATCCTAGCACTCTGGGAGGCCGAGGCAGGTGGATCGCTCAAGGTCAGGAGTTCTAGACCAGCCTGAGCAAGAGCGAGACCCCGTCTCTACTAAAAAATAGAAAGAAATGATCTGGACAACTAAAAATATATATATATAGAAAAAATTAGCTGGGCATGGTGGCGCATGCCTGTAGTCCCAGCTACTCGGGAGGCTGAGGCAGTAGGATTGCCTGAGCCCAGGAGTTTGAGGTTGCTGTGAGCTAGGCTGACGCCACGGCACTCACTCTAGCCCAGACAACAAAGCGAGACTCTGTCTCAAAAAAAAAAAGAGAAAGGGGAGGCCTCAGGCACCTGGCTGAAAGTTGGTGAAGGGGAGGTTCTACAATTGGCTTGGGGTCACTCCTTAGTTGCCTCCAGCTGCGCTGTTCCCATCCGTTGCAGGCCCTAAGGTATGGTGCATTTGATGTGACTTTCTGCACAGCTTTTGGACATGGACACTCCCACAGGAATGTACTTCCTTCCCTTCACCCCTGGAACTTGTCTCTAGTCATCCCATGACTCTGATTCTTCATCAGGCCACTCAGTCTGGGCCGTGAGCCAGCTTCTGTGCCCTCCCAACATCTATAGCTCATGCTGAGCCCATGAAAATTTCACATGCCTTTGCCACACCCCTCAGTGGGGATTTGGGCCATCCCCAGATACTTTCTTCTTGTCTCTCAGCTATAGTGGCTGACACCGGCCCTCCAGAGGGCTCTAGACGAGAAACACACACCCGCCCTATCTTCCAGAATGACTCTTTCAAAACTTACTGGGCAGGTTCTCTTGGTGCCTCTAACTCAAGTTTGGGAAGGTCCAGTAACTGCCTTCTTCCATAAGACTGGAAGGCTCCACAAACTCTCATTTGTCCAAAACAAGCTAATCTCACCTCACCCAGCCCCTCTGAATATATCCTATTGGCAAAGGTCACAAATCAGATCTTCTGGTTTGCTCAAATAAATTTTGTTCAATACCTGGCAAGGTCCCCACTGAGCCTGGCCATTGATAACCTAGATTCTTTGTTCTTGGCAGTCATGATGGAATGGCAGGGGAAGGGGGTGGGGAGTGATAACAAGGAAGGAAAAAGAACAGAACAGTGCTTTGGTGTCTTGTGTCATTGCCACATGCAAATACTTAGCGTGTCCCTCTATTGCACATACCTACATTCTCCCCTGCTGTATGACAGATGGTGACTCTACTCATCATGGTTATGGACTAAAAAACACTGCATCTAAAGAGGACTTTGGAGAAAATTTAGTTCAATGTCCTTAATTTGCAGAATAGAAAATTAAAATCTATATGCATGCAAATATGAAAATTTTATTTTCTCCCATAGCGTATTCCTTTGTGCCAGAAATTCTGGAGCATTTTAAGTGGAAGGAAATAGGTGCCAGCCATTTCACTAAAACCTACAAACTTAAGATAATTAGAATTACAGGCTGAAATATTTTAAGCTGTACTTATAAACTGATTATTTTAAAGTTCCTGGAAAAAAGCCCTTACATTCAAAGAATTTTTCTGAGTTCTACATTTCCTCTTGAAGAAAATCTTAATTTGGCCAACAGAAGTAGAAAAAAGTACTGTAAAGCCAGACAGCTCCTTAGTGACACTTCCGTCCTCCTATTTAGAGAGGCCTAGAAGAGGGGAGGTGTGGGTTGTTAATCAGGGGTGGTGATGGTTACCTTTATGTGTTAACTTGGCTGGGCTACGGTATCCAGACATTTGGTTAGATGTAAGTATAAATGCTGTGAAGGTATTTTTTAAAGATATAATTTACATTTAATTATGTAAACTTTGAATAGAACAGTTTATCTTCCAAAACGTGAGTTGGTCTCATCCAATCAGTTGATGTCATTAAGAGAAAAAGACTGTGGTCCCCCAAAGAAGAAGACATTCTGCTCCCAGACTGCCTTTGGACTAAGGTTGCAACAGCAATTCTTCCCTGGGTCTCTAGGGTGCTGGCCTGCCCTGCAGAATTCAGATTTGCCAGCCCCTAGAATTGTACCAGCCAATTCTTTAAGACAAATTCTCTATCTGTCGATCAATCAATTTTTCAATTGATATCTGTATTATAGAGAGAGAGATAAAGAGAAATTGTCTATCTATCTATCTACAGATCCTATTGGTTTTGTTTCTCTGCAGAACCCTGACTAATACAGGTGGTGTCATAGTAACTTGATCAATTTGCTGTGACTGAACCCAAAGAATGGTTCAGCCTCATCTGCTCTCATCACCTGGAGAGACTCTGGCCTTCCTCACAAGGCTAGCAACAGGAGGGGCAAATGAATGAGACTGAGACTCACTACCAGGTCAGGCTACCTTGGGAAGTACAGGGTTCCCAGGGAAACTTGAACACCATGACTCATCTGCCTCCTCTGTGCCAATAGGATCTTCAGGGTGACAGAGGTTTCTTTGACAAGCTACTAACTGAGAGAGAAAAGCCAGGGAAGCCAAATGATAGGACCAGGGTTAGGGTCTTCTCTATTCAGGGTCAGTTTATTGAAATAAACTAGCACATTACAATAAAGACCCTCCATTCTTACAGAAACAAATGAATTTGATAGTCACTGAAGGCCTCTTGGCAACAAGACATTTGAGGGGCTTCATCCATTGCTTTCTCTGGTTTTGAGGTGCCATGTTGAAGCCCTGATCTTCTCTGTTTCACGTGAGGCTGATCCATACCTGGCTGGGGCCTCCAGGTTTAATGATGAGAAGGTGAATGTATAAACTGAAGGGACAGGCATAGAGCTGCTCTGTGCTCTGGACATGATGACCATCTTGTTCCAGACTTTAGTGATGCATAGTGTCACGAGGTGGGGTTGGCACCGTTTCAGATTTTGAACAATGTCAGGACTGGTATCCTTGTGACTCTTTTTACCTTATATCCATGGTCACAATGCGGCTGCTTCCACCCCAGGCATGACTTTCACTTTCAAAGCAGGAAGAAGAGGCACAGAGTCACAACAGCAGGAAAACAAATGCCTTCCAATTATCAATCTTATACACAAATGGTTAAATCATTAAGAGATTTTTCTTTCCAAGAGCTTATTCCAGTTTCTCCTCTTTATTCAGAAGGATTAGATGGATCTTCCATGTTATCCTGAGCCTTTAATTTATTATGGAAAGTCTGTCATGAAAGTGAAATCACTACCCAAGGAAAACAATGCAAAGAACCAACTAAATCCTCGTTGTTCTTCTCTTCCTGAAGGAAGAATACCTGGTTGGCAGTGATGAAATGGGGCATCTAAAGCATCTTTTTTCTAATAGGTGAGGACAGGCCCCAAAGGTGGATAGACCTTCTTAGTCACATGAGCTTTTTGGGGTCTATTTTCTCTAAGTGAACCAGAGGTTTCAGCTGCTTAGCAAAGTTCCTCATGTCATCAGAGACCATGTTCTGCCCAACAACACTTAATTCCACAAGATAGGAGAGCGACAAGGCCTCAGTACTATCTGTGTTCTCTGGCACAATGCAGAAGATCTTGTACATCATAATCTTGATGATGCCCTTACGGAACAAGTGTCCCTTGGTGACAAACTCATGGTCCATGCAGAAGCCTATTTCCATCAAGAAGTCGGTGAGGTTCTCAGCTGTGGCAATGTCCATGCAGTTTCTCACTTGGGGATGGCAGTTCTTGTCTCCCGTTTCTGGCTGTCCCAGGTAGTGTAGATGCAAGGGAGACTGGGAAACTATTTAGCTCCTCCAATCTCTGTAGTAAAAGGAAGAAGAACTGTATGGTATAGCAGTATTTGGTATATATCAGAATTATATATTTTTTAAGTGATGTGATAAAATATTTTTGCATATTGTGGGAAAATTTTTATATAATACAACCATCCCTCCCAAAATAAATGTTGCTTTTAAGGCCACCCTGTAGGTCAGAGTTTTCCAAATTGTGAGTTATGCAATTTTTTAGTGGTACTCGAAGGAGGAGGGAGGAGCAGGAAAAAGAAGAGGAGGAAGAAGGAGGAGGGGGAAAGAAGAGGAGGAGGGGGGGAGATGGAGGAACAGAAAGATGAGGAACGAATGGAAAATAACAGAATAGAAAATAGCATGAAACTTTTGCTTAAGTTAGATTTGTTTTTCTTACTTTTGTTTGCAGTCAAGAGTTTGAAAACTACTGTTACAGAGCATGTGATTAACACATTTTAGGAAACTCTTGCATATATGGTTTTGTACAACTCCAGCCACAGTGAGTTTATATGAATTGAACTTGTTCCCACACTCATTTAGCATCTGTATTTTTTGTGTCCTCCTGGTTCCCTTCTGCAAGTATGTCATCTCCTGCTTAATAAGCTTCTGCTTGATCCTGTTGCTTCCTCTCCACTTCTCTCTTGCTTTGAGCAGTCAACCACTTCGAACCAAGTAGCCTACGTTCACAACATCTATTTCTTCTCCACTATTCCTCCTAAGAAATTGGCTCTCCCTTCCCCCCATTTTCCCATAAACACCCTCAAAAGGTCAAAACTGATATCCTTAATGCCGAGTTCAGTCTTTCCTGGCCAGCCAAAGCTCTTCGTCACTTTGTTGAAGTGTGTGTTTCTGTTCCTTGAGACCCTCTCCTCCCCACCTCCTTCTGACCGCCCTTCTCCCTTTCCTTCGTTGGCATTGCTTCCTCTTGTCCTTCAAACCCGGGAAAATATCCACAGAACACAGCGTTTTGCTCTCTGCTCTCTTCTCTTGCGATCTCGGCTGCTCCACCCCCCAACCCCAGCAACCTGGTCTCTAAGTCTCTCTCACAGATACAATTATATCACCTTTATGAAAATGATTCTGCTACTAGTGCATCTCTAGTTCTGATCTCTCACCCCGTGCTGGGAAGGCTTGAACTCTACATATCTAAAACGAAATGAATCCCTTCCCCACTCGAAACTGTTTTTCCCTACCAATTTCTCTGTAAATAGGATGACAACTCTTCCAGAGACCGAGGAGGGCATTATCAAAGCCATCTTCACCTCTTTGCCCTCTTTTATCCCTTACATCCTCCTCAGAAAGAAGTCCCATGCCATGGGGCACAGAGTGGCTACCACTTGCCACTTGTCCTGTGCTCTGGTGGGACAAAATCAACCGAGGGAGCAGGGAGCCACCACCCCACTTTTTTCTCAGCTAGGCTAAAACTAAATTCCTAGGATTTACTTCTTTGAAGAGAATCATTCTTTTAAAAGTTTCATATGTAGAATCCATTATTTTTTAACAAGAAAAGTATCAATTTTTTATTTTTTTAATCACTTATTTTCAAATTTAAAGCAATGCTGAGAGGCATCGAGCATGTAAATTATTATTCTCCATTTAAGAAACTATTTGGCAATACATCCAAAGAGTCACGAAAACATTTATACCATTTGACATAATAATCAAAATTCTAAGAAAAGAAAATGCTAGAATTCAAAGATATTCATTATATATCTATGGAAAAATAGAAAACAACCTAGGAAAATGGTTTGACAAATTATGCTTTAGAAATTATCAATTTAATTAGATATGACATAGCCATTAAAAATTATAATTATAAAAATTAGGTAGCAACCTGGAAGCATACAGAAAAAAACAGAATATAAACTGCATTTATGCTATGATTATAGCTATGTTAAAAATTGAACATGCATTTTGGCAAGAACTGGAAAGAAATGTGGATAGTTTATTTTAGTATGGTTGAATATGAATCATTTTTAAGATTTCTTTCTTTTAAAAGACAAGGAAGCAAGGTATAGGCAGTGATTTTAAACTTTTTTGACTATGGCCCATGGTGAAAAATACATTTTATATCACCTACTAGTATACACACACACACACTCTCATTCATGTATATGAACTATATCTCATTATATTATCATTATAAGGTACATAATTTTTCATATTTTAATATCTCTAAAACTGGGAAGCCTGTTACAATTGATGGGATCTTGCACTTACAATTGTCAATATTGTTTTCTTTCTTAGTGGTATATAAATTAATGGGGTATCTCAATTAATGGTTTCAGATTTGATCAAATATGATAACAAATAAAAGCTTCATGACACAATTACCACATGTGATATATTGTGATATTTTCTCTTCTCATCTTTTCTGCTACATTTTGTATCTTTTTTTACAGAAAAAGGTTGCAGACCCCCTGCACAAATAGATTGCAATTTACTGTTCAAACTCACCTGATGTCATGGCTGGAGTACAGAGATCAACGATCCGAATGCACGTTCTGGCTGCATTATTGCTACTGCATTTGCATTTTTAAAATGGATACCATGCCCCCCTGACAGTGCTGCTGTGAGTTTGTGTGATCATCTATCTAAAATGCTTGGCCCATGGTACGTGCTTGATGGATGCTACTTTTTTCCCCCTTTCCTTCGAAATTTTGCTTAAGCTATCCCTTCCGCTCTTCATAAAGTCAGTGATGATTATTACCATGCCACCATCTCCTGCCCAGGGCAGTATGAGCACAAAGCCCAAAGTGGCCTTCCACAAGTGTGAAATTTTTGACGTTTCACATATTATTCTAAAAATTAAGAGGGATTTATCATTATATTCCAAAGTATATCCATGTTTGTTTCCATATAAAAGTAATTCTTAGATTGAGCCAAATCGATACTCCTGGAAAATTGATCACTTTTTTCTTTGCTGACATCCTTGCTCACTGCTGCACATCTACATTTCTCAGTTGAGAAGCACAGGTTTGTACAATGAGATTTGTTGTTGTTGTCATTGTTTTAAGATCTTTCTTTTCCAGAATCATATGGTTATAATTAAATAGGAGTGAAGTTGTTTTTAAAGGAGGCTGTTCAAGTTGGGTCTTAGAATGGAAGGTAAGAGTATCTAGGAAGAATCATTAAAACCTAACCTCAGTCCTTAGCTTGCAGGTGCAAAGCTGTTTTTTTCCAGAGTTTCCTGAAGTAGTTAGGATTAGCTGGATTTAGCTAATCAAGCTCACAAGAGACTCATGCCAGATGGCTAATTTAATAATTTGCAAAGAAAAATGATCAAGCACACAGGAACAGTATCATTGCTTTTTCTCCCCGTGGATAAAGTTATATGAAAAGCCAAATCATAGCCAAAGGACTGCTTACTGAGCATGAAACCAGAGGAGGAACTAAATAATCTTAACGGCTCTCATGACTGAGGCCCTGGCATATTCATCGCCATCCTGGGTGTGTGCCTATCAACCGAACCAAAATACTCACGTTCATCAGAGTCTTCTCTCCCCAATGCTAAAGGTAGCTGACACATTCTTAACCTTGGAGTTTTTCCCTTTTCTTAATTCCATGCCAATTTCTCCTTTCCCTCCATTCACACTTGTTTACTCATTCTTTCTTCAGATATTAAAACCACTGAATGGCCTACGGCTATGTTTTGCAAAGTATATCCACACAATGACAAGTAAGCTTGACAAACTTTAGGTTAAGTAAAGTTAAACCTCTGTGGAAAACAGTATGGAGATTTGTCAAAGAACTAAAAGTAGACCTACCATTCAATCTAGCAATCCCACTACTGGGTATCTATCCAAAGGAAAAGAAGTAATTTTATCAAAAAGAAACCTGCATTTGAATGTTTATTGCAGCACAATTCACAATTGCAAAGATGTGGAATCAACCCCAGTGCCCATCAGTTCATGAGTGGATTAACAAAATGTGGTGCATGTATACCACATTGTATGTGGTATACACATAGTATGTGGTGCATACTATGCAGCCATAAAAAAGGATAAATTTATACCTTTTGCAGCAATTTGGGTAGAACTGGAGACCATTATCCTAAGCGAAGTATTCTAAGAATGGAAAAACAAACACCACATGTACTCTCTAATATTATATATTGGAACTAACCGAGGGTCACACGTGCACAGAGGTAAGTAAAAGTCATTGGAAATCAAGCAGGGGGGAGGGGGGAGAAGGGAAGGAGGAAAAACCTACTTAACGGGTGTAATGAACATTATTTGGGTGATGGGCACTCTTACAGCCCTGACTCAAACATTACTGAAAGGGGTGGCCTTACAAAAATAACACGAAAATACCTAACCCCACAATTTCCCCAGTAACTCCTATGAGTTCTCTTTCTAACAGGCACCCTGCAGGAGTTCTGTTTTGCACAACTTCTGAAAAGAGCTGAATGGATGGAAAAGAGATATAAATCTCTCTTTCAAAATTGTTTTTTGAGAATCTGCTTTTACAAAGTTCCTGAGTAAACAGCAGGAGAACAAGCTACAACCTCAACCATATCTCGAGGGCTGAGTCACATCTCCTGCAATAATCCCAATAATCCTGATAATCCCATCTCCAAGGAAAGGCGGGGAAACCAACTCTTGGACTTTGACATCCTGCTGCCGCTTTTGTTGTCAATTGATGGCCATCACTCTTTTTCTCTTTGTCCCCCTTAAAATCAGCAAGCCACTTGGCCTCAGGGCTGGCACCCCCATCTCTTTCTTTGGGATGCCATGCCATCTCCCTGCTCTTTCCCCCCTCCTTCTCCCACCAAGAAGATAAAATAAACTTTTTACTTTATATCTTAATCTCTGCATGAGAAATCTTTCTCCATCAGTGCTGTGAGCACCTACAAAACTATCCATGTAACAAAAACATTTGTACCCCCTTAATATTTTGAAATAATAAAAAGAAAGCAAAATTAAAATCCAACTGTTTATCCCTGTAGGACTTCTGAGAGTATTGATGTGAATCACAATCCTCCAAGCTGGGAAGCTGCTACACGGCATGTCTCAGACTTAGTTGAGCAACTTTTACTTCTCAGAGCATCTCTCAGGATGAATAGCAATAGAAATGCTGGGATCCAGTTTTGTGGACTTTGTATTTATTTAAGTTTTATTACCTTATAGGTCCTATTCCTACATTCAGCCTAAGGAAATCCTACTTTGTTAGAGTCACTTCTGTAGAAAGATAATCTTTTCATTTTATATTGAATCCACCTGCTTAAATTCTTTAATT
>NW_012134970.1:438289-441055 GCF_000956105.1 Propithecus coquereli | reverse complement strand
CCAATCCACCCCAACCAAACAGGATCAGGGCATATGTCTCCAAATCCGGAGACTGATTAAGGTGTTCCACTGAACAATGGGCCATTTACTCCAACAGTACCAAGTATTTCACTTGAGTATTGTACGTATCTCATCATGATGCTTGCCCGATTATACTGTAATTTCCTAGTTACCTGTGGGACTTCAGTACTCCCTCCACCACACCTCTCCTAATTTGTAAGGTCCTTAAAGGCATCTCCCATTCCAGCACAGTTCCTGGCCCATAGTAGACTCTAAATAGTTGCCTGCTGAATAATTACCTGAGTAATTGCTCAGTACAGTCAGGTAGTAATAAAAGAACATAACCAAAGTTGAGGTTGAGATATAAAGAAGGTCTTCAATTAACATGCAAATGTGGAAAAGAAACATCACTAAAAGTTCCAATAACATAAACATGAAGTTTCACAATACTAATTCCTTTAAAGAGTATTTTTAAAGCAATTTTTTACAAGTAATTTTTAAATCTAGTTTCTCTGATCCCATTTACTCAGAGAAACGAAACGGCAATTCTAAAAAAATCATCTGTGACTATGAGTGTATTTTAACTGTATTTGGGACCAGTAAGGATCTCAGGCTTGAATGTGCATCAGAAATGCATGAGGAGCTACCAAAATATAGATTTCCAGGTCCCAACTCCAGAGATTTTGAAAAATATGATGAGAGGCCCAGAAATTGGCGTTTTAAAGAAACATACCACGTGATCCTGAGGCAGTTCATTTGGAGTCTTATTTTGAGAAACATTCTTTAATATAATAGTTCATAAACGGAGGTACTGAGGTATGCCTTTAAGCTGTTCAGAGTACTTTCTAAAAGTAATAACAACAACAACAATAATACACATCCCAGACCTCAGCCTAATGATGTTTATTCTCATTCGCTAGTAAAATATGACTTAATGCTGAGTCCTGGGGCTAGGGTGGCTAGAATTTCTTAAATCCTGTCCACCTACTGTCTGAATTGGTCGTGCTCTGGACTGGAGAGGGGATCAGTCCACAGGTTGATCTAAGTGGCTCAGCTTAGGGAAGTGGGGGCTACAAAAGAGCAGAGTTCATTAAAATAAGATGAGAGGCAGGTGGAGGCTTCCTTAAGGAGAAGTCTAAGCACCTGTAGGGCTTTTTGGTGAGGTTGCTGCCACTGTTTATTAGTTTTAGCTAATTTTATTTCAAACCACAGGGTTTTAATTCGGCTTAAAAAATGTCTTATTCATATTACTGTTATGTTCAAAAGTGAAATGAAATGAAATAAAGAGGGAAGTGAAGAATAAAAGATAAAGGAAAGATACTTTTCTCTAATAACCAGGCAAGGTTGGTATAAAGAAAGAAAGGTGAAACACACTCAAAAAGAGTCTACCTAGAATGAATTTAAGGGAGCAGGAGCCCAGATTATCCAGGTTTTGGTCCCTACCCTGTGAGGTAAAAACAACGTTGAGGAAAGTGAGACACCAGCTGAAATCCAACTTAACAAGACTTTATCTGCCAGACCTAAGAAAGCCGGGTCTTCTACTTTACAAGGCTCCCTGCCGTGAACTGAATGTTTGTGTCCCCCTCCCCAGATTCATATGTTGTTGCCTAATCTCCAAGGTGATGGTATTTGGAGATGGAGCTTTTAGGAAGTTAATTAGGTCATGTGGGTAGAGCCTTCATGAGTGGGATTAAGGCTCTTGTAAGAAAAGGCAAGACAGATTGCTTCTTCTCTGCTCTGTGAGGGTACAGTGAGAAGATGGCTATCTGCAAACCAGGAAGCAAAACTCATCAGCCACCGGACCTGCTGCCACCTTGATCTTGGACTTCTTAGCCTCCAGAATTGTGAAAAATAAATGTTTGTTGTTTAAGCCACCCAGTCTATGGCATATTTGTTACAGCAGCTCAAATTGACTAATCCATTCCCTGAGACAGAACTGAGTGCACGAGAATCCCTTCCTAACCTATGGTTCAATATTTACACTTTCGTTTCACACTCATCATCTACTGTAAGCTCCAAAGAGCAGGGACTTTGTTTTGCTCATTGCCGTATTGCAATTTTTAAAAATTGTCTGAAGATATATTTCTTGATGTTTTGAATAAAAGATTATATAAATAAACACCAAATCCAACATCTCAGGATCTCACAGCCAGGAAGAAAGATATTGTTCCAAGCAACAGGCAGTAAGTTCTGAGAGAGACAGCTGGAAAAATATTAAAAAGACCATGGTCTTCTGGTAAGCTTTATTTTTCTTATTTCTGGTATAAACACACTTAATTTGATAAAAACTAAACTCTGATAATGATAGGTAAACTATGTGAACGCATGTGCAAGTTTAAAGAGACAAAGTCGTTGGGATATATGCTAAGCATGAAGGAAAGTAGCAAATGCTTTATTAAAACGTCTTCGTGTCTTTGCATTTAGACAAGGTAAACATCAAAGTAATAATATTTTCTGAAAATCGAACTTCATGAAACAAACAACAGAAAGCAATGATTCATCCAAATACTTCACCTTCAGAGATTATTTATAACTGAGTATGTTGACATTACCTCTCCTAGAATGGGTTTTTAAGACTTTAAGAAGGTGTGTGAGAAACGTTTTCAGATGAAATGAGAATTTATTTGGTCAAAAATATTTTTAAGACCTGAAGGCACCATTTGTGTAGCTTCTTTCCTTTATCACTAAAAATTACTATTTTAAAAAAATTTTGTATATCTGTGTGCTTCCTGGTTCTAGTCAACAGCCGGAGAAAGATGGGGGGAA
>NW_012134970.1:430072-438239 GCF_000956105.1 Propithecus coquereli | reverse complement strand
ATCACTAAAAATTACTATTTAAAAAAAATTTTGTATGTCTATGTGCTTCCTGGTTCTAGTCAACAGCCGGAGAAAGATGGGGGGAAAGCGCAAGCAGAGGGCAGTGGGTATTTGAAGCTGTGTAAAATTCACACTCTGCCTTTACAGCCTTTCTTAGGTTAATGTTTAGAATCCGGTGCGTTGCATTTTCCTAATAATAGCAGCAAAACTGGCATTTTATACAGGCTTGCAGCTAATCTTATTAAAATGAGACAAAGGTAAAAATTATACTTATTTTCCAGAAAAAGAAAATAATCTTGAGAAAGTATACTTAAAGATGTTAAAGAAATAATAAAAAAGCACTAAAAAAACCATTTGATCATCAAAATTTAACAGGTAACTTAAGGTGTGAATACATACATTTGGTGGGGTTTTTTTAAAGGGCAAAAAAGGATTTAAATATTTCACAAAATGTTCTTTCTAGTAGAATCAACAATATAGATTCCCTAACTCCATGGGTTTGTTATTGGTTTGTAATACAAACTAGCCATCTAAAAGTTGTCCTAGACTTTGCTTCTGGAATTTTAAAAATTTCCATTCTTTCTATTAGGAGAATTTAGCCCTGGTTCAACCAATAATGCTTTAAACCTGAGTCCAATAGCTAGCTAGATCTGTGTAGCTCCTTCTATATACACCATGATATGTATGAATCCCCAAAAACTTTGTCAATAACACATTGGATGGAAGCCTTAGAAGGTTTTTGTGTCATTTAAGAGCATAGGAGGAACAGGACCCCCAGACCACTTAGCCCATTTATGGAAGATTACAACTCATTGTGGATGCCCTAAGAGGCTGGAAAATTAGATCTAGGCTTATTGGTTCATGGTAGTTTTTTTTTTTTTTTTTGCATTGGCTTAGGGTTTTTCTTATTATTATCTGTTGTCATCACAAAGTAATAAAGAACTACAAGTATGGGTGATGAAGGCAAACATGTCCTCAATATAGATTTACCTTTGAAGCCATTGCCTTTTGGTTTTTCCATCATATTTGACTATCTGGAGGATTTCTGAGCTCTGGTGAACACATCCTCCCCTTCCTTCCCACCTAGAGAGAGCGAGAACAGGAGTAAGAGTGAAGTAGAGAACACTAGTTCAACAAGGATTTTTACCTCATTTCTGGACACAGGCTATTTGAAAGACAATTTAGATGAAAAAAAAAGTCCAATTTTAAGAATATTCTCATTGGCTTAGAAGATTGGGTCAAAGTATTGTAAGTTGGAATTTGCTGGTAGTTTTTGAATATTTTATATGATATATTATGAATATCATGTCTCCAGCCTTCTCTATGTCTTCTACATCTTTATGGATGACTGACAACTCCCCACCCCACCTCTCAGGGATGATCTTAATGTCTTAATGAGTACATAGAAGTACTGTGCATGTTGTACATCTGCCTTCCTTTACTTTTCAAAAAATTTTTTTGCATTAAGTTATTAAGTAGCCAGTAGAATATAAGATACTGTTGAATATATTTTAAAATCCAACTTATTCTATGAATATTCTGCATATCCTTTTGCAATCGACTTGGCTAAAAGTGTTATTTTAGTGAGTAAAACTCTATATTTGTCAGATTTATCCCTGAATATTTCATATTTCTTGGTGCTGTTGTAAATGGTATTATTGTCTTATTTCAATTTCTGATTGTTGGTACTGTATAGGAATACAATTTTATTTGTACATCAATCTTATATCCTGCCACCATGCTAAACTCACTTATTCATTGAGGTAGGATCTTTTTTTTTTTTAGATTCCATTATATTTTCTACATAGATGGTCATATCATCTGAGAAAATAGTTTACTTCAAACTTTTCAATCTGGAGGACTTTTATTCTTTTTACTTGCCTTATTGCAAATAGACACTAGAACATCCAGCACAAAGTTGAACTGAACTGCTTAGAATGAACATCCTTTTCTTGTTCCTGATCTTAGGGAGAAATTATTTGATCTTTCATCATGAAGTGTGAGGTTAGACGTAGGTTGTTAATTGATGCCCTTTATAGGGTTGAGAAATTTTCTTCTAATTTGTTGAGGTATTTTTAAATCATCATAAATAAAAATTGCTTTATCACTTGCATTGCTTTTGTTTGTTTGGGTTTTTTTTTTTTTTTTGAGACAGAGTTTTGCTCTGTCACCCCAGTTAGAGTGAAGTGGCATCATCATAGCTCACAGCAACCTCAGACTCCTGAGCTCAAATGATCTTCCTGCCCCTGCCTCCGGAGCCGCTGGGACTATATCACATAGGCATGCCATCACCCCTGGCTAATGTTTCTATTTTTTTGTAGAGACGGGGTCTCACTATTGCCCAGGCTGGTCTTTGAACTCCTGATCTCAGATGATTCTCTCACTTCGGCCTCCCAGAGTGCTAGGATTACAGACGTGAGCCACCGTTCCCAGCCTCACTTGCGTTGTTTTTTTTTTTGAGACAGTCTCACTCTGTTGCCTGGGCTAGAGTGCCATGGCATCAGCCTAGCTCACAGCAACCTCAAGTTCCTGGCTCAAGCAATCCTTCTGTGTGAGAGCCGGTTCCCCTCGGCCCCAGGAACAGAGAGGCAGAGTCACCGAGGCTGCAAATGGCAAAGGAGTTTATTGGCTAGCTCGAGCTAGGGTCCAAGTCCCAGAGCACCAACGCAGTGGCCTCTTCTAAGGGCTAGGACCCCACCTTGGGGTAGAGGTTAAGCTTTTATACCTTTTTCTGTTTTACACACGACACACAGGTTTCACGCGACACACTGGGCACACCTTCCCCTCCTCCCCTCCTTAGTTCATTGGTTCCTTTAAAAGTGGCTGATCATGTCGGTTCCTGATTGGCTCCTTTAAAAGTGGCTCCAAGCCTCGGGATTTTCGCTCTGTCGCCAATTGTGGTCAGCGTCATTTTGGGGAAAGGGTGGCGTCGTTTCGGGAAAACCGAAACTTAGGCCTACTCCAGGAAGTTCAGCCTGTCATGGAGTCACTCCTGCTCTTATTCCTGTTTCTGATTAACTACATTTAACAAGCAACTAAAAGTAAGCAGGGTCACAGAAGCAAATAGCATCAGTTAGAATCAGAGAGAACACATTTTTCTAATCTCAAACAATTTGTTCCACACAAAACAAAGTACATTCTCCTACTATCAATTACTGTCTTTCATCTGCCTCAGCCTCCCGAGTAGCTTGGGACTACAGGCATGCGCCACCATGCCTGGCTAATTTTTTCTATATATTTTTAGCTGTCCAGTTAATTTCTTTCTATTTTTTGGTAGAGACGGGATCTCGCTCTTGCTCAGGCTGGTCTCGAACTCCTGAGCTCAAACGATCCACCCGCCTCAGCCTCCCAGAGTGCTAGGATTACAGGCCACCGCTCCCAGCCTCATTTGCATTGTTTTTCATGTGGAATCTGCTGTTATCCTTATCTTTGTTCTGTGTAAAACATGCATTTTCTCTCACACTGCAGTCCTCACTATAGGGCTAATTATTTCCCCTCTACTAAGACAAGACATTTCTGAGTATTCTACCAAAGGGCCCACGAATCATGAGGTTTTCCAGTGTGGTTTCTGGGTACAAGCACTCTTCTGACCCTGTGTGAGTGCCAGGCATTCTTACCTCTGACTTTCCAGGTGATTCTGTCCCTGGCCTCAGTTCGTTTCCTCACTTGCATATGCTAACCATTACTCAATCGAAAATTCAAAGGAAACTACAGATCTGCAGATACCTCTTTCTATATAGCTCTTTCTTGCCTGGTATTCTCTCTGATGAATTCTAGCCATTTTGTTCACTTCAGACTTTCAGCTGTATCTCATGTCTGGGAGTCTTCCAGGCTCTACTTGAGTTCTCCCTCCCTGCATTAAAGACTGGAATCTCTGAAAACATTAAGCTGGGGTTATCATAGGGCTTACCTCAGTTGTCTCTTGTCTTGCAGTAATCACTGTTCCTCATTGCCTGATATCCAGTGTCTTGAAAACCATTGTATGTATATATATTAATATATATATATATTTATTGGTTGCTTAAAGTAAGAGGGTTACTCCATCTTGGCTGGAAGTATAATTTCTTAGCATGTTTATTTGGAGAAGGATAATAAGTACTATTCATTAAAAAGAAAAAGAAAGAAAGAAAAAGAAAATGATTTGATTTTAAACAATTGTTTGTTGCGGGGCAGCAAAATGAGAAAGAAGTTTGTGTAGAGTTTTCCATGAAGCTAAATTTATTTCATTTAAATGGGAATTCCTGGCTGGTCCGAGCAGTGGTGTTTACGACTAATTAGTCACAACCAGTTACAGATTCCTTTGCTCTTTCTCCATTCCCACTGTTCCACTCAACTAGCCTTTAAAAAGAAATGGCACTTCCTTATGTTGAGATGATCTACTTGCTACTTTTTATGTTAAAAAGACTTTAATTTGGTTTTGTTTTTTACCTTGCACAATTAAAAACTGGCAACTCTTTTAGCTAAAAATATTACCAGCTCACCAAATTCCAAAGTCTGGAAAAGAGTGTTTGAAATTTGGGGGCTGAGAGCAGGTAAACTCCAGGTAGCTGGGAAATTATTGATTTCTGAGATGACAAAAAAAACTGAGAGCTCTTTGAAGGCTGGCATTTTTTCTCTGCTCATCATTTTATTTCCAGTGTCCAGCACACAGTTGGTGTGCAGTATATGCTTGTTGAATGAATGAATAAATTTGGTGTCTAATCATATAGTACCCTGGGACTCCTGGTCTGGCAGCCCCAGGAATTTTCCATTGCAGTTCTCCTCTTAATTGATCTGCTTCGTTAAATTGGAAACAGTGCAACTAATTAGCTTTGACACAGGCTAATTTCCCCAGGTCACTGATGTGGCGGTCACACACCCATCAGTAAACAAGCTGTTGTGCAAAGCTCCTGAGGCAGGGTCTTGGGCCCATGACAACACAACTAGAGAAAGAAGAAAGAGTATAGCACTAACTGGTGAATCTGCCAAGATCTGAGAACATAGGCACAAAACTGGCAAAGAATTGACCAAGCAGACATCTGTCCTGTGGGTTCCACTTCCGCTGCTCATGAGAATCACCTGTGTTGCTTTAACACATGGCTGCTGAGGCCTCCACCCAGAAATTCAGATTCAATTAGTCTGGGATGGGGAAAAATTGGAATATTTTTAAAGCTCTTACTTAGGTAATTCTATTGTGCAGCTAGAGTTATAAATCACTGCATCAAGTCAACAAATTAATAATCCCCCTCCTTCTGCCTTTGCTGGTCTCTTCAATTCAAAAAGTGTCCTATTTTCTGGAAAGATGTTATCAGTAAGAGGTATGCATTAGAAAACCACAGATTAGGTATTGGCAAGTATGAAACTCACTTTATTTTGGTATCGGAGCCTACTTTCCTTCTACAAGCCTCCCAAGGTCCGATTTCCTTAAGTACTAAGTTTGACAGTTGATATCTCTGGCATTTCACTTTGACAGTTCTTGTTTTATTTTTATCATGAAAGTTCATCCTCAGTCTTTCAAATGCATACTTTGGCTTATAATTAACTCTCAGATTTTTTTTAGAGCAATTTTTGTGAAACTATGGATAAGTCAAAAACTCCTGTTATTTTCAAATATGAGTTCTGTCATGGAACCAATGCAGTGCAGACAGCTCCAAATATCAACAAAGTGTTTGGGAGGGATGTGGCTAATGAACGCACAGTACGTTGATGGTTTGAGAAGCTCCGTTCTGGTGATTTTCATCTTGAAAATGAGCCACGTGGGCGGCCTGAGACCAAGGTGGATAATGATGAGCCAAAAGCTGGAGTGGAAGCAAATCCATCTCAACCTCCAGGAGAATTAGCAGCAAGGTTTGGTGTTACTATCCCAACAATATTGGATCATTTGAAACAAATTGGCAAAGTAAAGAAGCTGGATAGATGAGTTCTGCTTGAATTAAACGAGTGTCAGAAGAGAAATCATCTCGAAGCTTGCCTTTCTTTGCTGTCATGACATAAAGGCAAACTATTTCTACACGGTATTGTTACGTGTGATGAAAAATGGATTCTTTTTGACAATCTCAAGCATTCGTCACAATAGTTGGATAAAGATGAAGTGCTGAAACTCATTCCAAAACTGAATATTCATCCAAAAAAGCTAATGGTGTCTGTTTGGTGGTGCGGTGCTGGTATGATCCACTACAGCTTCGTGAAACCTGGTCAGTCAATTACAGCAGATGTCCACTGCAACCAACTGGATGAAATAATGAGGATGCTTGCGACTAAGTAGCTGAGATTGGTCAACAGAGACAGGCCAATCCTCTTGCAAGGCAACACTTGACCACATGTCGCACAAACAATGCTGCTCAAACTACAGAGGCTGGACTTGGAAACTCTCTGTCATCCACCACATTCACCAGACCTTGCACCAACTGACAACCACTTCTTCCAGGCTTTGGACCACTTCTTGGAAGGAAAAATTGTCAATTCTCAACAAGCTGTGGAAAACGCCTTTCGTGATTTCATTGCCACTGGCTCTCCAGGCTTCTTCGCTGCTGGCATAAACAAGCTACCGTTAAGATGACGAAACTGTGTCAATAGTTTAGGCACGTACTTTGATTAACTGTACTACTTCTTGTTTGAGATGTAATAAACTACACTTTTGATTCAAAATCAGATATTTCATAGTTAGTGACCTGATAACATTCTTCATTTAAGTACAAATTCTGTTCAGGAAATCCAGAATCTTTGCTTTTCCCAAGCATCTCTTTGGCAGGATTGAAGACAAAAATAACTGAATATAATTTTTATCACCGTGACGTTAAGTCAGTGTCTGCTTTTAAAACAGGAGGTTGGAAAATTGTACTTTTCAAATTCAACATTGGCTTCAGTATCTGTGGGTCCTCAGGATTATAGGAATTGTGTCTGTCAAATCCTTCTTTCCTTTGTGTTGTTTTAGTATAAGGAATCACTAGATATGGTCCGGCATGTTGAGAGGAAAATTAACCTACAGTGAGTGATTGAGACAAGGCTCCAAGCATCATCTCATTATTACTCATCCAAACATTGTCAGCCCATCAGGAGAATGCCCAGGCACATACGATACAAATTAAATTCAGTGGTCTCTAATGATCTGCTAACTCAGGGCTTTATATATATTTTTCTAATTTGTTCTTATGAAGATATATATTTGTCAAGTTAGGAGGATAGAACGTACTTCACTTAGCAACTTGTTAGCTTGATTTATAACTCTGAAATATATAGACTTAGGCTATGTGGCCTCCATTTGCCCCAGACCTTGTCAAGTTTGGGTGGATGTGAAGGAATCCCACCAGCAGAGGCTCAGGGTAGCCCACCACCCTGGGATGGATGAAGTGAACATGAATCTCAGGATGCCAGAGGTCTCTATCACTGGGCCCAGAGGTGATGCCCGTAGACCAGACTGGGTGATGGCATTGGCAGCTGGAATCAGCAGAAAAGTGACTGAGAGAGGCTATTCGCCCTCCTCCTGCCCCACTGGCCTGCCCCAGTCAGCTCCTTCTTTCTGATCCTTCCCTCTGTCTGCTGCCCTCACAAAATGTCAAACATGATACTCCTTCCCTGGAAATCCGGTAAAAGTTGAACGCAGTTTGAATGGCGGTTGAATGAACGGAGCGAGGCAGTTTGGAGAGAGAATTTTGAACTGGATAGTGATTGAAACTGATAATACTTGAATTTGACTCTCTCTATATATGTATTCATATGAAATTTGACTAATGCTTACTAGATTGCACTTTTATTTTCTTGCTGCAGAACAGGAATGGAGGCTTGGAATTTACATGATTTAATTTTATTAAAATAAAAAATATCTGCCTAATTCTGAACTCAATGTGAGGTTGAAAAAGTTTGTTTCAAATGAGGGTCAAAGGAGGAAAAGTATATATTTTTACTTAATAGTTTTTCAGTAGTTCCCACTTCTGTACTTAACTCTGTTTCATAATTCTCATTCCTTTAAATAAAAATGTTATTTCTCATACCAAACATGACTGGTTCTCTGAAATGTACTGCAGATAATTCTGTTTGTTATCTGCTAGGTCTGTAACTTGCTGGGGTGCCAAGTGCTGACTAAACAACTTGAGGTGGTCAGTCCCCAGTGGGGTTTCTCCCCTGGGTAGCTATCTTTGTACTTATTTATCATCTTTTATGCTTTGTGTGATTGTAAATAGTATTTTAT
>NW_012134970.1:425425-426532 GCF_000956105.1 Propithecus coquereli | reverse complement strand
GAGCAAGATAAATATGAATAAAACCATACTTATTTATATTTTGGTAAAACTGCTGAAAGCCAAAGATAAAGAGAAAAATCTTAAAAGCAGTCAGATAAAAAAGACAGATTACTTTAAAAGGTGAAAAAAAAAAAAAAGACAGATGACTTCCTTTCAGAAACAATGAAAACCAGAAGCAATGTGATGACATCTTCAAAATTGTAAAAGAAAGTAAGTGCCAACCAAGAATTCTATCCTCAGCAAAATATTCTTTGAAAGTAAAGGTAAATAAAGACATTCACAAGAAAAAAAATGTAAAGTTTTTCGTGAACTGACCCCTTCTATGGGAAGTATTAAAGAAAATTCTTCAGGGAGAAAGAAAATTTTCCTAGTTAGAAGCATGAAAATAACAGGAAAAAATAAAGAGCAATAGAAAGGGTAAATATGTAGGTAAATATAAATATATTGACTATACAAAACAACAATAATAGCATGTTGTGGGATTTAAACTGTATCTGGAATTAAAACACATGGAAACAATAGCCCAAAAGGCAGGCGGTACCTAAGCAGAATTAAAGTGTTCTAAGATTCTCATATTATACAGTAAATAATAAAAAGATTTAAATTATACTAGGTTTTAATAAGTCAAGGATGTATGTTATAATCTTTATAGTAATGACTAAAAGAATAATATTTTTAAAAGGATAACTAATAAGGAAATAGAGAGGGAAAAGCAAATAACAATCGTTGATCCAAACAGGCAAGAGAGATAGAAAAAATGAACACAGAACATGTAGGAGAAATAGAAAACAAATACTTAAGTGGTTATTTAAAAACAAATATATACATTAATAACATAAAATATACAGACTAAATGCTCAAATGAAAAACATTATTAGACTAGACTTAAAAAATAACAACTATACGATGCTTACAAGGAATACACTTGAAATATAATGGTACAGATAGATTGAAAACAAAAGTTTAGGGAAAAACAATATACCGTGCAAATCCTAACAAATAGAAAATGTAACTACATTAAAAGCAAATGAAGTAGAATCTTCTAAAACATTTTTAGAGGTAAAAAATATCCATTGCTTAAAAGGTTACTTCATTGGAAAGACATAG
>NW_012134970.1:421501-425095 GCF_000956105.1 Propithecus coquereli | reverse complement strand
TTTAAACATGTGGTTAATAACCGGTAAAAATAGAGCCAGGATAAAAGAAAGAAAAAATATCTGCTTTTTGGAGGAGCAAGCATCATTACTAATATACTTCTCTTTCTTTTCTCCTCTTTTTTGGGGGGTGGGAGGGCAAGAGTGGAGGTGGTTTCTCTTGAAGCTCTCTCTCATGCAACTGGAAAATTCCCATGGCTGAAAGGCTGACTGTCTCTCACTCACAAAGCTGAAAAGGTTTCCTTGGACTGAAAGAAAATGGGACTGTAAAGAAAGTCAGGAAGAATGAAGCCCACTTCTTTCCTGCTTGATTTTCATGCAGGTTTTAAAAAAATGTCATCAGCTGGGCACAGTGGTATGTGCCTATGATCCCAGCTACTCGGGAGGCTGAGGTGGGAGGATCACCTGAGCCCAGGAGTTTGAGATCAGCCTGGACAACATAGTGAGAACTCATCTCAAATTAAAGAAAAAAAAAAGGAAACCTATCATCAAAGAAAAATTCTACATGGAATTCTGGGCTTTGCTGTTGTAAATTTCAGCAGTTCGGCACAGACAAGGTCTTGAGTGTGATTTCAGGAATTTGTTCTTTCAATGAAACTAATTGACCACCTATGATGTGCTAGTCTATGTGCTCCACACTAAGACCTAAAGTTCAATGGGACAACGTCCCTGTCCTCAGAGAATCTTCTTGTCATCTTGTTGAGGTTCCTATAATCCACAAGCCTCAAATTAGGTAGATTAGAAACTAGATTTTACCAATTTTCTCTGGAATGTTCACTGCATGAAGAGCTGACTCATCCTAAACAAAATGTGAACATACTGATTACAACTCAGACTATGTCTGAGCTGGCACAACACCCTTACCAACTCCTTTCCTGCTTACCACCCAGGCCAATTCCTCTTACCCTGGTCTTCTGGTATCCCCATTTTCACCATGAATCCTCCCCAGATTCCTGGGGAGTATATGTAGTATGTATCTGTGTATATGTGTGTGTGTATAATTTGTTCTAAGTATGTGTGTATATGTATGTGTTGCTCTAAGTCAGTACTTGCTAGGCATAAAAAGAAGCTAACATCTAAACATCTAAATGGCCTGTGTCCAGTACTGAGCTAGATAGATGTGGTTATCTCAACCAGTGTAGACTAAATAACCTTATGAGATAGGCATTTTTATGCTCATTTTACACGATGTAGAAACAGAAGCTTGCAGATGGTAAGTTGCCCAAAGTTATACAGCTAACAAGGGGTGAAGCCCAGATTCCAGCAGACCTTTCAGTTCAATGATCTTGATCTCATTTTAATGTCATTAAGTTTATCTTTGCCTCTTAGGTCAATAGCACTTTATTCTTTTTCTTTATTCCAGGTGTCAACCACTTATTTAAGGTCATCTACTCTACCTGTCCCAAACAATTTTTAAAAAATAAGTTGAATACTTCTTTCACTTAGTTTCTTAACCATGGGAAGAGCAGAAATTTTCTCAGTTTGGGGCACAATCTTCTGGGATCTAAACATGTCGCAAGTTGGTTATTTCATCATGGTCCCATGGAGAAAAAAAGAAATAAACCATAATTTTCTTTATTTTTGCCTCCTTCTTTCCTCCTCTCCCTTCTTCTTTTCTTTCTGGTTGTTTTCTTTCCTTTCTTTCCTCTACTCTTAGTTTACTAAGCACCATGTATTAGGCCAAATGTACTCATATTTTGGAATAAAGGAAACAAATGTATACAGATAATTTCCATAAAATGTGATATGTACAATAATTGAAATACAGTTCCAGCCTAGAAAAGGGTGTTATTCACTCTATCCTGGAGGGCGTGGGACCAGAAAATCTCTCATAGAAAAGATGCTTGTTTAAGTATTGATGAGTAAGTGCAAAAAAGGGTGATTTAGGAGAAGAGTACAGAGTATGCAAAGCTCAGGGACCTCCCTGATGGCTACAAATTCCTACACTTGTGGCCATTACATACAATATCAGAAAGAAGAGAGAAGATGTAGAAACATCAGAGCTGAACAAATATTTTATTGCTATTGGCAAATATTATATTGCTATTGGCGCTTTGGCAAAGTGTCCAAAGACAAATATCCTGCTGCTCTCAGCATTGTATGATGAAAGGTGAGGCAGCTGCAGGAATGGCACTAGGCCAGTCCATGTCGATGGAATGACTTTCCTCTCCCAGAAATTATAATAGTAAAGGCTTACTTTTTATCAGAATAATTTCTGTTTGTTATAAAAGCTATTTAACATGGTATAATTTAGAGAAAGTCTGTCTTTCAGAGCATTTATTGTCTCACAAATATTTAGTTTATTGTACCTGACATTTCAAGGTAAATTCTAAAAGTTACTTTTATGTCAGCATTATCATTTTTTTATAACTTTATATTTTCATGGCTTTTTTAAACCTAGGTCTCCATGTTGTAGGCTGCTGTAAATCATCTTAAGTAGGCAAGTTACAATTATAAAAATTATAACAAATGACTATACATGCAGAACATGACACATTGTATTTTCTTTAACCCACAGTATTGATCTTCTGGTAGTGGTGAACTAACTTGTTTTGGGCCAATTTTTCCACTGAGAATAACTAAGAAGTTTAATAAAATATAAGACATCTTTTGGAAGGCAATAGAGATCTACCAACGCAACAGGGACTTGGGGGACAAAATGACAGGGAGAAGGCAAGGCCAAAAGAGTAAGCCCGATATTCAGCACAGTTAAGTGGAGAATAAAAGGCAGGAAGCTGAACAAATTCTAGACAGAGTCTGTAGAAATCACCTAGGAGGATCCTTTGATTTTGCTTGATACCCTCAAAGGGCTCAACTCTAAAAGAAAGGTTGAACTGGAAATAGACCAACACTCCCAAAGATAGAATCCCAAGTTCAAATTAGTTCAATCCTTGGTAGAAATAAATAATTTGCACACCAAGAAACAAGATGACCTGACCCTCCCCCTACCAGCAAAAGGAAAAAAAAAATGAAAATGGAAACAGACCCACATGGATCAAGGTATTGCTGGCCCTAGAAACAGAAATTAAAATAACTGTGATTAATATATTCAATAATTTAAAAATACAATAGGGAATTTCAGCAGATAAATTGTTTTATGGGAAACTATAATAATAAAAACATATGAAAATATTCAAACTAAAAATATAACAACTGAAACTAAGACCTTAAAGGGAGATTTAACAGCAGGTTGAACAGAGTTGAATAGAAGATTAGTGAATTCAAAGATGGGTCAGAAGAAAATACCCAGGCTGAAGCACAGAGAGAAGAGAGAATAGAAATACAAAACAAGTATAAAAGACATATAAGACATGGTTTAAAAAAACCACAACTGTAAAAATAAATTGATCTCAAAAAGAAAAGAGAGAAGATTAGACTTAAGAAAATGCTTAAAGTAATGATTTTCGAGAACTGATGAAAGAAATCAAATCATTGCTTGAGGAAGTGTTATGAACCTCGAGCAAGATAAATATGAATAAAACCATACTTATTTATATTTTGGTAAAACTGCTGAAAGCCAAAGATAAAGAGAAAAATCTTAAAAGCAGTCAGAGAAAAAAGACGGATTACTTTAAAAGGTGAAAAAAAAAAAAAAAA
>NW_012134970.1:418875-419383 GCF_000956105.1 Propithecus coquereli | reverse complement strand
AGGGTATCCTACAATAAGGGTTTAGTATCCCTATAAGCCATCTTGACCTCAGGTCCTAATGACAAACTCCAGAAGCAGAAAAGGGAACCTGTTTCTTCCCATGTGTCTCCTTTTCAACAGCGAGGAAAACCTTTCCCAGAGGCTCCCCCACCCAGTCCAGTAGATTTCAGTCCAGTAGATTCTGCTCATGTCATTGGCCTGACAGCATCGTATGTCCTGCCTAAGCCAATGAATGGCCAGGGGAAGCGGTCTTCGTGATAAGTCAGAACAATCCCAGTTGAGGGGATCAGGCCCACCTCTCCTGAAGCACATGGCTGCAACTAGATCAGAGTTCTGTCAACAAAGAGGAAGGAGGAAATGGCTGTTGAGCAGCCACTCAACAATGTCTGCTTCAGAATGAATAAGATTATGAGGGGGGCTGGGCGCGGTGGCTCACGCCTGTAATCCTAGCTCTCTGGGAGGCCGAGGCGGGCGGATTGTTTGAGCTCAGGAGTTCGAGACCAGCCTG
>NW_012134970.1:417722-418029 GCF_000956105.1 Propithecus coquereli | reverse complement strand
TAGAGATAGAATTGATAAAACAGCATTAAAATTATAAAAATTGTGTAGAAAGAAACATCTGTACAGTTGAGAAGTAGTGAGTAAAATGTCTGTTTGATTTTCTTTAAATGAGTTTGTCATTATGCAAGGGCCAGGCTTCTTTCTCTGCCACGGAGGTCTCTGAACTTGATGGTCATGCACCCTGTCAACACAAAGGTTTGAGAATATACCCTGATGTTTGTTTGTTTATAAATTGTATTCATGTACTGCTGCCACACTAACACATTAGGAATGTTAAATTTTAAATTTTTTGTGTGCATTGCATATA
>NW_012134970.1:412622-416170 GCF_000956105.1 Propithecus coquereli | reverse complement strand
TAAACAAAAATTTTTTTGGAACAACAAAATAGAAACAACCAAGGTTCCTGGATGGCCTCAGGTGGAGCCACCGACCAATCCTGAATCACTTGCACATCTCTGGACTATTTTGTGAGAAAGAGAAATTTCCATCTTGTTTGAGCCACTATATTCTTTAGAGTCTTTTACAACGGTTTTTGGTGAAGGGTGTCCAATTTTGTCACAAGAATCTGAAATTTAGAATTTTATACAAAATCTGCAGATCTTGGCTGGTCCAATGGTAGAGGGTTATCAGAATTTATTAACATTAGTGTTACTAAAGTTGGTATTCAACCCCCCACTGCTAAATTTGACTGGCTTTAAAAAAAATATATCTGCAGATCTTTTAAAAAACATTGGTAGTTAATTCAATATTATCTGAAGCTCTCTTTAAGCCAAAATAACATGTCAGTGGATGACTGCTGTCCCATGTGTCTTGTCTCTGACATTTCTGAGCTATGTATGACCGGATGCTTCTATGTCTGTTTGTGTGTTGTGTTTTCCCTCTACCACAGGGGCAGCAGTATTTGCAGAGGGCAGACACAGAATCCCTGGCCAACATTTGAAAGGAGGGAGGGAGAGTAAGACGTGGACTCTCCATGTCACTTACTTGGTACCTGATAGAGAGACTAAATTTATCAGGTGAGACTGCTACAAAGCACTCAGCATCTGAAGTCCAGGTTATGGTAAAGTATGGAATATGGAAATATATCCTACAGAGAGAAGACTGCTGAGTGAATTAAATGAGTTAGTATATGTAAGAGCTTAGAACAGTGCCTGGCAAACAGCAAATGCACATTTAAGGTTGGATATTTGTGTTATGCTATTTGCCCAAGGTCACAGCTAGTAAGTGGAGTAATAGAGAGACCTCCCTAGACTGACCTTCCATGCTTCAGCTCCTTCACACATTTTTGTCTGCCTTTTTGCTCTGTATTTTTGGAGACTTCCTTGACTTTGTCTTCTATCTGACTAATTATACCATTAGTCATGTTCATTATTCAGTTCAGTTTTTAGTAAATTTCTTTTTTGTTTTGGCAATCATATTTTTTATTTCCAAGAATTTGTCTAGTGCTCTGATAGGTCATTTTTCACAGCAGACTGTTCTTATATTGTGGATTCAATATTCTCTCTTTCTCTAAGTATACCAATTAAAATTGGTTTTTTTTTTTTTGTTTGGTTCTCTTCGGTTTCCTGTGTTATGTCTATTTTCTCCAGGGTTGTCTGTTGGCTCATCCTGGTCTTTTTCCTTTGTGCTATTGGTTTCCCTCCGATATCTTGCTTTGGCCACTCATATTCATAAGTGAAAACTTAGTTTGATTAGTACAGGGAGTTAGCATTATTTTCCTCTGCAGTGACATGGGTCTTATCCCCAGCAGGCTTCTCCTGAGGGTGGACTGCATGCCTGGTGTAAGTGCATGGTTGTGTTGACAGACTCCACTTTTGGGTTCATGGATATAGAACACACAGGCAGCCTAAAGACATCCTCCAGTTACCAGTTTCTCTCCACACCCCTTCCCATGCTGACAGGGAAGCCTAGGGCACTTCCAGCTCTGCTTCTCTTTCTGGTCCCTGTTTAAAAGCTTATCCCAGGTCAGTAACTCTCATTCTTAAAGAAAAATTGTCAAGATTTATCCTACAGATAAGCCCTACTGTTCCAAAGACATTTCCTTCATTAATATGTAATGATTACCCCTGTTAGGAGTATTTGACTCTCAGCTTCTTCTGTTACTGGTTTATTCTGCACTTACTCTTCAGACCCCATCTCTTTTCTATCTTCCAGTAAGGTAAGTCCTTATAATTTCTGGTTCCATAATGGCAGATTCGTAAAGATAACTTTCTAATGTACATTAATCTACATTTTTTACTTATCTCTCTGTGTAACTTTTCATATTATTTGAATGTATTTGGACGGCTGCACTCAGCCTGCTATTTTGATTAGTCTCTCCTATAAGTAATTTTAAAAACCTTTTCTCTATTGTCCTCTTAAAATTTCTATTTAAGATTTCAATTTCTTGTTTTAGTTTTATTTTATTTTTAATCGACACATGATATTTTATATTTTATTGGGTAAAATGTGATGTTTTGATACATACATAGATTGTTTAATGGTCTACACAGCTTTACTTTGAAAAGCTGTCAATGAAGAAGTATATAATGTAGCTAATATTTATAATATACAGAAAAGGGGAGCAGAAAAATATATTAGTAGTTTTATCTAATTGTGCCAATAACACATAATTCTAGGTTTCAGAGTTCCTGGGAAAGCTTCAAGCTTCCAGCAATTTGAGATGAAATTTAAAGAGTTAAAATTGGAAAGTTGATTCTTTCTTGATTTATCCTTTGCCCCACTCATATGGTTATCCCAACTGGACGCCTGAGACCATGAAAGGGATCCTATATTCTGAGCCTTTCAGCTTCTTTAAACCCAGTCACTCTACGTCCTCATTGAGCAATGAGGAAGTGGCTTCAATGGCCATGCTACTGATGCAGCTGTTCAGGGATGCTTCACACTGTCCTAGTCCTTCCCACTTGCAGCTCGCTAGGTGCTGCTGCTGTTTGAAAATTAAGGTCAATGTCGGAGCTACAACATCTGATCCTCACATGCCAGTTGCAAATGCCAGAGAGATAAGGGGTGTGTGTGTGTGTGTTTGCATGCATTCATATACAGTATCTGTGGGCTGGGACACAAGTAGGTTTAATTCTGTAGTAGGAAGTTAGGGAATACAAAGAGTTCATAGATATTTTTCTTCAATGACTCACCACGGAGCTGAATTTGGATTAAAAACTGTCTGCCACACTTGAAAAGGCAATCTATTATGTACTGAATGTTCGTGCCCCCCATTCCAAATTTGCCAAATTCCTATGTTGAAATCCTAATCCCCAATGAGATGGTGTTGGGAGGCAGGCCTTTGGGAAGTAATTAGGTCATGTGGGGGGAGCCCTCAGGAATTTGTGCCCTTTTAAAAGAGACTTCAGAGAGCTCTTTCATCCTCTTTCTGCCATGTGAGGATATAAGGAGAAGACAGCAGTCCACAACCCGGAAGAAGGCCCTCAACAGAACCCGACCATGCTAGCACCTTGATCTTGGACTTCCCAGCCTCCATAACTGTGAGAAACAAATTTCTGTTGTTTATAAAGTCCCAGTCTATGATTATTTGCTATAACAGCCCAAAATGAGTAAGACACAACCTAATTATATTTTAGAGATAGAATTGATAAAACAGCATTAAAATTATAAAAATTGTGTAGAAAGAAACATCTGTACAGTTGAGAAGTAGTGAGTAAAATGTCTGTTTCATTTTCTTTAAATGAGTTTGTCATCATGCAAGGGCCAGGCTTCTTTCTCTGCCACGGAGGTCTCTGAACTTGATGGTCATGCACCCTGTCAACACAAAGGTTTGAGAATGTACCCCGATGTTTGTTTGTTTATAAATTGTATTCATGTACTGCTGCCACACTAACACATTAGGAATGTTAAATTTTAAATTTTTTGTGTGCATTGCATATAGAGTAAAATTTAAATAGGGAAA
>NW_012134970.1:395488-411892 GCF_000956105.1 Propithecus coquereli | reverse complement strand
CTTTATTTTGAAAGTGATCCCAGTTAGTGCATATTTACCTTCAAAGAGTTAAGTTCTGCGGCAAACCTATTGATCCTTATGCCCGTGCATACTGCAAACACTTCTAGATGGAATTCAGATTCTGTGGGATCCTTTAATCCTACTCAGATTGTGGACATTATGGAACCACAATGACCTTACTCTGGGTTTCCTTGCACTAAAACAAACAAAATGAAACTTGGCATTTTTCTAACCGTCGATTGTGTTTTGCTTTGTTTTCACTTTGGCTAAAAGACTTCAGTAAAGATAGAGAAATTTAAAGCTAGATGAGGTTAAATACCAGTACACAGCATTGATCAAATTTCACCCATAGTTGGATAATCGGGTAACTTTCCCACAACTTCAGATACAGATAATCATCTCCTGAGCTCGCAAATAGAGCACCCCGCTCTCGTGGGCACTGGATGAAGAGACACGAGTTTATACCGTGCTGAGGCCAGGCTATTTTACGAACTGATCTTGGACTCTGCTGACCTCCAGAGGGAGCCCTGCAGCAGCCAATCTAAAACTCATCAGCAAAAGGGCCAAAATTAGTTTAACTGCCAATGCAATGTTTGTGTGGTGAGGCAATGTCTCTGATAACCAAGACCCAAATGTTGGCGTTCAATGGATTAAAGATCAGTGGTAGCAAATTCGGGGCAGTGAGCACCTTTGATAAGTAAGCAACTTGGTGCTGTGCCAGTGTAGCTTCCTGAAGGCACGGACAGGAGCAAGTATGCAAGCAAAACAGTCTCTATACAACCATTTGTGTCTCCTATGCTTTTACAGATGCCCATTATGGGAATTCAGCCAATTGTGCCACCTGGGAAACACTATGGGCTAAGAACATGGAGTAAATTCAATTAGTAACATGACTTTGGACAGCCCCAAAAGCCTATCTTTATGGGGGCTTTACCACATATGTGTTCCATAAGCCCCTGTGAAACTCAAAACATTTCTCATGCACAATGTCTTTGGTTGATGTATTGAGGAAGAGTGATCTGGAAAAAAAATCTAACACTGATTGACGTAAAGGAGCAGGGAATCTGTTATTTAAAGTCTGAACACTAGTTTCTCAGCCTTCAACTACAATGACCATTTAATAATTCCTGGGGTCATAGTGAGGCTCAGCCTAGAGGTCACGGTTTTCATATTTATATTCTGTTAGGGATCTTTTATCTTATTCTTTGAGGCTGAAAGTAATAAATGCAATATCACTGCTTTTTATTTATATAATACCTGTTATTCAAAGTAGTCCAAAGACCTTCACAGGATATACTTGTAGACTAGACATCATAAATGCTTTTGAAACAAAGTAGTTTAATTAAACAAGTAACTCTCTTGTAGACTAATTTAAAATGCACATGTTCCTGCTTTTTGAAAATGGTTCAACTGAGAAAATCCTCCTATAAATTTAATACCATTTAGATTATTCAACCAAACACTATGCTTTCTGATCTATGAATTCTAATCATAAAATATCAATTTTTCAGGTATCCACCCCAAAAGTGCCAGCTGATACCATTGATTGTTTATCTGTGACGTGCCATTCCACTCTATTCTTCTGGGAGTACAACAATGTAACTTAAGCAGAGAGGATGTGGCAGAGAACCCAGATTGAGGGAAACCATTTTGAGGGTATCCTTTTGGGGGAGTTACAAAGAGTTAATGAGAGAAGAAGCTGCTTCGAATTCATTTTTAATCAATTGTAAGTGAAAACGCCAAAGATTATTCACCTGTTTCTTGACCCAGCCAGACTTCTGTATTCTGATTTCTTGCTTTTATTTACAAACAAAAAGTAAAGTATAATATGCCCATTGTGAATTAGCTTGATTATGTTTCTGAAACATCTTCTGACAGAAGAGGGGAAGCAAAGTAGCCCCCATCCCACGCCCGCTGATACATCTGGTGTTATTTTACACGCTCCTGGAAGCATTGCTTTCAGCTATACTGGCTTATTTCCAGTGGAAACTGGTAAATCAAACCAGAGACCACTCCAAGAACAGAAGTGGAACTCAATATGCAGTGGAAGAACCCAGGAGTCCCCTTGACTCAGGTAATCGATCATGGACCCACTGCCCAAGACAGTCTCAGTGATGCACAAAAAAGGAACCACCGTCCCCAAACACTGCGGTACGTGGAATCACTGTGCTTAAGGAGTGCTTGTGTGGTTTCGCCAGCTCTTAGGACAAATATAATGAATGAAATAGTGAAGCACACAAGCTCTGTTGAAGCAGGTTGTGCTTGTTTTGTTGGACCACAGGAGTTTTAAAGATACATAGATTCCAGACTCCACCCCAGACCTCAGACTGTGCAGTTGGGGCTCAGGAATCCATATCTTTACAACATTGCCAGGGCAATTATGGTACTTAGCTAAGTTTGAGAACTGAAGGCCTAGGTTTTCAAATACACCTTCAAATCCTACTCAGATTTTTAGTTTTAAATACGGTTCTTTTTTCTCAGACTCTAGCTGAAGACAAAGCAAGATCCTCCTTTCTTTCCCAAGCTTTTATATTCACAGAATGAATGTTGAATAATTTCTTTCATTGCTTACCAAACATTTGTTTCGTTTGACAAATGAAGGCACAAACTCAGAGATGTTAAGGGCCTGGCTCAAGGTTGCACAGTACACAGATCGGACCAACATGGCGAGAAACCTGGGTGTTTTCGCTTCTCAAGCCAGCTGAGAGGCTGGCTTTTCCTTTTCCTCTCTTTCCCCTCATCTTTACATCTATGTGTGAGTAAGAAAAATAAAGGTATCTAGGGGACATCCTTGAAAAATCAGACACAAATTAAGGTAAATGTAGATATTAATCCCCAAGCAACATTTTCTCTCTGAAATGAACCTATAGATTGAAAAAGACTTAAGCAATATATCAACCAAATATAATGGGTGGACCTTTGGATCCCAATTTGAAAAAAAATGTGAAAGATAAAAAAATTTATGAGACAATCAGGCAAATAGGAACACTGCCTGGGCATTTAACTACATTAAGGAGTCATGTTTAGTTGTTACAAGCATGACAATCTTATTATGGCTGTGTTTTTAAAAAATCCTCACATTTTACATAGAAATACATGCTTTAAGATTTATGAATGCAGTGAAATCTAGGATGCTTCAAGGCCAGTGACGCAATGAGGGGGAGAGTGGCTGTATGAAACACATAAATGTGAGACACGATTGTCCATGAGCTGATAACTACTGAATCCAAGTGATGGGTACACAGGGCTTTTTATGCTATTCTTTCTACTTATTCATATATTTTTAAAATTTTTCATTATAAAACTTTTATAAAATAATCCATTTCCCTCAAGGGTTGGCTTAACAGTTTTGTGGGTTATTTAATTTACCTATATAATATATTAGTGAGGTCTACAACTTGATAAAATACTGACAGCTTTATATTATTCAGGAAAAAACACCTGGGCATTTCAGCTTTGGCCTTGGTGGGGGATGAGATGAATGCCATCCATTTAAAGTAGAAACTGTGATTTATGATTCTCTAATAACAGGACTCTCTCTCTCTTTTTTAATTTTCTTTAGAAGAGATGGGATCTCACTCTGTCATCCGGGCTGGAGTGCAGGGGCATCATCATAGCTCACTGCAGCCTCAAACTCCTCGACTCCGGTGATCCTCTTGCCTCAGCCTCCTATGTAGCTAAGACTACAGCCATGCACCACTATGCCTGATTAATTTTTTAAAAAACATTTTGTAGAGGCCAGGCGCGGTGGCTCACGCCTGTAATCCTAGCACTCTGGGAGGCCGAGGCGGGCGGATCGTTTGAGCTCAGGAGTTCGAAACCAGCCTGAGCAAGAGCGAGACCCTGTCTCTACTAAAAATAGAAAGAAATTAATCGGACAACTAAAAATATATAGAAAAAATTAGTCGGGCATGGTGGCGCATGCCTGTAGTCCCAGCTACTCGGGAGGCTGAGGCAGAAGGATTGCTTGAGAGTTTGAGGTTGCTGTGAGCTAGGCTGATGCCACGGCACTCGCCCCAGGCAAGAGAGTGAGACTCTGTCTCAAAAAAAAAAAAAAAAAATATTTTGTAGGGACGAGATCTTGCTATGTTGCTCCAGCTGGTCTCAAACTCCTGCCTCAGCCTTCCAAAGTGTTGGGATTCAGGTGTGAGCCACCGCACCCCGCCTGGACTCTCTTTCAAAGTAACAAAGCACTTCTATAACCTGTTACACTGTGATGGATCTAAACCTGCAGAAGATAGGCTATTAAAACAATAAAAGCATTTTAATAAATCATAGGAGTTATTTAAAAAGAGTAATCCCACATTTCATAAGGGTTTTCAGAAATGAGAGTGTGCTTGGGGAATTGTTAATTGTCTCAAAGTGAAATGATGGCTAGGAGGTAAACTTCTTATTAGGGAGTCAAGTTTGTCAATTTCTAAATGTGCATGGGAAACTGCAGGGTCTAGGCTTTGAGACTAACCAGCCCTGCCTTACTCCTTAGTTCTGCCTACTACCTCCTTGCTGAATCTGCAAAGAGCTGTGACTCTTGAAGGGCAGGACCTACCAGCATTCATTATGGCTTCAGTTGTAGCAGGCTCCCAAGTTAAATAAAAGGTGTTTGGGGGTTATGTTTTTAAACAGTAATGAAATAGCAAGCACAAGAAAAACTGGAAAGAGCCTTGCCCTATGACCTAGAAATAGCAATAGAGAATCTAAGAAGGAAACAGATAAATGTTTTGTGTGTTTATTTTCCTTCCAGAACTCTAAATAGTTGCCTTGGCAGGCAGGCTGCCCTATAACTGCTCCCTTCTGAGGACTCAGAGGTGTTTACAGAAATCGAAAGTTCTGGCAGTACATTTCCATGAACTCATTAGCAGTTCCGGTTCTACCTTTTAGATTTTGCGTGTGCAAATGAATGTCCATGCAATATAAAACCCTCCTTCAGCTTGTATCTTAATTACAAGCAAAGTAGCAGAGGTCAGATATGTAATTACAGTAATGTAATGGCAGAGTATCTTTAGAATCCCTGCTTTGGTCACTATTATTCAGAGCAACTCCAATGCCATTTCTGGCCTGCCTCTTTATGCTAATTACCCTGCCCACTTCGCTCCTCCTCTCCCCAGCCTCCCTTAAGAACTGTACACTTTCAGCTGTCACTGACGGTAACTCAGACCAGGCTTAGAAATCACTTGATTTAACTCAGCAGCACTTTTTTTTCTCTGTGTATGTGTTATTCTAGCAGTCCTCTCTAATACTGGAGGCATTAGATTTCATGTCAACAGACAGAATCAAAAATTGCCAAAACTGTAATCAGTTAGAAATAGTTAATTTGTAGGATTTTATACTATATGGGGGGAAAGTTTCAATTTACTTTGAAATGAAAGAATTAAGTCATGTTTTTAGCCAAATAATTGACATCTTTATATTTAGAAAATTATTTATTTCAAGAATCATGACTAGGAAAAACTTGGAAGTTTTTTAGAGGAGTACATGCTTACACTCAAGGACAGGATCTGCACGTACCTATGTGGTTCTAAGTGTCTTGTGAAGACAATTTAAGGTGACTGGCCAAGGGAAGGCAGTGCCTTGGGTCACAGCCACACTGCTAGTACCATGTCTACCACACAAAGAAAAGGCAGCAGCCACCGGTTCAGTGTGCGCACGTGTAAGCTGAAGCTGCAGGAGGACCAGCCACAGCAAGGTGAGTCAGTCGGGCTCATGGGTCTCGTGTTCTGTGACCTTCTGTTCATTTGCATTTCCAGAAGAATGATGGGCTGGTGAAGTACCCGGGGAGGCTCTGGTTGTGAAATGCTTGTGCAATCTTCTATTTTTAAATTCTGAGAATAGACGTAATAGTGAGGCATAAAGGTAGGTTAACTTGGATTCATTATTGATTTTTAAAGGACTATGGAAGAGTATCAAGAATTCATATTCCTTGGAGTTGGCATTCTGAAACTTATGTGCCTAAACTTCTAGCCACTTTCAGTATTTTAGAATATGCTAGATCGTGTGTAATTCACAACACCCATCCAGGCAAGGCTGAGTCAGCTACAGGGGGAATTCGGCTGAGAGTAGCTTTAAGTTAGCCTGGAGCTGTCCCCACTAGTGGGACATTTTTGGACTTTGTTTAAGCCTCATTTTGTCTGCATCTCTGGCTCATTCATTGTGGGAAAAATAGATATATTCTTGACTCATTCCCTTTTATGGTCCAGGAACAGCTGGAGTCAGACAGAAAGAAGTGTCACATTTCACTTGATGGGCATTAATTCAGACTGAACCGTCTACCTGACAGTCATTTTCACCATCAGTCTTTTTAAAGTTTCAAATCCACTCCCCAGCCAAAGTATCAACTAGTGGCAGATGTTGAAATGAATAGACAAGATGATCCTTCTAACTCACTCTGTCAGGGACAGCAAAGGACTCTTGTGGAGAAGGCTGGGTGCTCTCGTGGATGACATCATCATCTCCAGAGGTTAAGGGTTTACCAGACACTTCTATCTAACTGTTCCTCAACAACCTGTGATGGATCTGTTTTTCTGTGGGTCTAGGCTATGAGCTCTTTTACTATTTTTCTGTAGACACAGTTTTAGGTTTCAGTGGCATGGAGAGTACTAGCTAAAGGACTAAAACCCCTCATTTCCAAGGTGGCATCTGTGTGCTACCATTTGTGTGACTGTATCTGGCCACCTCCCTGCATCAGTGCCTGGATCTGTACAAAGTGACTTCATCCTGTACAAGGCTTAGCACAGTGTGGGTAGAAAACACTTCATGTTAAATGAAAACAATGTAAACTTTTCAGACCATGCAGTACCGTTAGGGCTCAAATAAATTATTTTGAACCAACTACATTAGAATGTAAAGTCCTAGAATGTGCCAGGGTTAAGACATAGCACTGTAAAATGCTCTTACTTCTCTATTAGTAGACAATCCTAGTTCATAGGTGGTTTTGGTTGCTCTTCATTTTGTTTAAAGTGTTTAAAGCTACCTGCCCCCTCCCCAATGGCTGATAGAATATTTTTATATAGAAAATGTGGTGAGAGGAGCATAAAAGAGATAGCAAAAATCACCTATGACCCCAGCACCCAAAGATAGTTGCTATTAACATTTTAATGTATAGTCTTCTAGCCTTTTCTTCTATGCACATGTATGGATTCTTCTTTTGCTTGATTTTTAAACAAAAAGAGGCTTATTATGTACATAGTGTTTGTGAACTACTTTTTAATTTAACAATAGAGGATGAACAAATTTCCATTTGTTTATCCTTCTACAACCTTATTTTTAACAGTTGCATACTGTTCCTTTATAGATATAGCAAAATTCCTTTAAGCAATTCCTTACTGTTAGACATTTTCTATATTTCTAATTTTTTTACTATTATAATTAACATGGTGTTGAACCTACACTAATGGAGAGATCTTTCACACAGATATAGTATTATTTTCTTGGCATAAATTCTTAGAGGTGGAATTATGGAGTCAAGGATTATGTGTTTTTAAAGTTTTTTGGCCAAATGGCCCTCCAATCAGCAGTGTAAGGGTATGTTTTCAGTAATACTGGGTATTATTTAAAAAATTTTTTTCACAAATTTATAAGTGGAAAATAATATCTCACTGTTGATTTAATTTAAGGCAGGTTGTTTTCATAGTCTCTCCCTTACTGGCCAGATCCAGAAAAGCCTGGAAATATCATTATGATGACATGCTTCCCAAAATACCAACAAGTCTAGAAGTCTGGTCTTCTTTCTCAGACAGAAGCTTCTTGCCTAGAATGTTTTGAAAGCAACCATATTCTTCCACAGCTGAGTCTCAAAATATCTGCCCACGTAAACCGCAATCCATAAAGTTGTGAAGCATGCTAATATAGTCCAGACCTGCCACTGACTGCTAAAAGAAATGTCATCTAGAGATTTGAGTTGACAAATGACACTGTGTAGTGTTTGCTGTGCTGCTAAATAGCATTCCAGTTACTATCTTGGAGTTTAAAAGTATTCATTCGGTGCAGTGGCCCTGATTTTTCCTCCATGCTCTATTTGCACCGTGCTATTATGAAAAGTTCAGCAAAGGTCCAAGGAGGCAAAGCCATGAGTTCTAGAGAGTGAGGTCTGGCTGTGTATTTAGTCATGGAAGCATCCTGAGTTCATGGCTTTGGCCTTTCCCCACCAGGCTAAGTTTCTAACTCTCTTATTTAGCATACGGACTATGATTATTTGACATTTGACATTTCTGAAGGCATGACCAGCTTCAACATATACATATTTTCCAACCCTCCATGCTGTACACTAAAGTGCTTTATGTTAACTCTTAGGTATTTAAATATTTTCAACCAGTCACTCACAAAAATGTAATTTTGGGATGATCACATAAATAAAATTCACTAATTGTTCAGCAATTATCTGGGCAATAACTGTATGCAAAGTCTTATGCCATGTGCTAGGTAATTAAATTGAACTAAGCCAACCAAGCCATGGATTCCTGTCCACATGGAGTATATGCTCTATGGCAACAGATGCTATTATCAGTCCAGAACACAAGTCTAGGAAGCTCCTCTCCCTACTTTTCCCTGTCTTGCAGCTTCTTCTGTGATGTTTTGAATCCATTTATCTATAATTTAGATTCTATGACTACATTTGTAAATATTAATTTGTATGTCAATAAAACCTCAGCAAAGTTCATTACACATCACATATACTAGGCAGACAAACATCCTTATGTTTTATCGTGCTTTTAAAATTTACAAATGGTCATATATTACTACATTAGCTCATTAGTTCTCACAACAACCAGGTGAAATAGTGTATTAGCCAGCGTTCTTCAGCGAAACAGAGCCAGTAGGATGTGTGTCTGTATGTGTAGGGCTGTGTGTGTGCACAGTTGATCCTTGAACAACACAAGTTGGAACTGCCCAGGTTCACTTGTATGTGGATTTTCTTCCACCTCTGTCACCCCTGAGGCAGCAAGACCAACCCCTCCTCTTGCTCCTCCTCCTCAGCCTACTCAATGTGAAGATGACAAGAATGAAGACCTTTATGATGATCCACTTCCACTTAATGAATAGTAAATATATTGTCTCTTCCTTATGATTTTCTTAATAACATTTCTTTTTTCTAGCTTACTTTATTGTAAAAATACAGTATATAATACTCATAACATATAAAATATGTGTTCATTGACTGTTTTGTTATTGTAAGGATTCCGGTCAACAGTAAGCTATTAGTAGTTAAGTGTTGGGGGAGTCAAAAGTTACCTGCAAATTTTCAACTCCTCAGGGCCCCTAACCTCTGTTGTTCAAGGGTCAATTGTATATATGTGTGTGTGTGTATATGTGTAGACATACATATAAATGGAGAGAGAAAGAGAGAGATCCATTTTAAGGAATTGACTCACCTACTTGCAGATTCTTTCAGGTTCTTCTCAGGAGGTAGTAGTGAGCCAACAAAAAGTTAGGGATGGGATAAAAGTAAACTACTCTACAACCTCAATATCTTGTTCAAATAAAGCAAGTCTTAGGCTAATTTCTCTCATATAGACAGATCTTTATTAAACAAATATTTATTAGCAAGTAAGCATAAAACAGTTTATATGAGGTCCCAAACTCTCTGTTCTTTAGGTAATCTGATTACATCTTGCTTAAACGTTTTGCTCAGGCAAAACGACATTCCACAGGCAGTATTCTGTGTAGTCAGCCAGTAACCAGGAATTCCCCTGCTCATTACGGACGCTGGACTTTTCAGTATAAAGCTCTGTACTTCAGAGTATAGGCTACAGGCCTTGCCAGATTGTTCTGTCCAGTTTATGCAAGACTAGGAAGCATCCCTAAAATATTTTAGGCAATCCAAGGGTCTTGAATGCCACTAACTTCACCAGTGAAAATTCATTTTTGACATTCATTATGCTAATACTTACAGCCTCTGATATTGAGATGGAAAGATGATGAGTTTGTAATGAGACACCTCTGAGATGTGAATTTCCTGGTGCTGGCAACCACCCCAGGGGTGCACATGCCCTATTAGGTAAGCAGACACCACTTAGGGTGGTGTAATTTAATCTATCATTCACATTCAAATCATGCTATCTTTGCTGGTGTCTTCTAAAGTCAATTACAACTGTGACAACAAGAAGCAACTTCTTCACATTTTTTCACAATAAGACATACATAAAAAATGATAAAAATATGTAAAGTAGTTTGAAGTAAAGTCAAATAAAACTGACCCTGTGGGATGAAGGGCCAAGATCTTAGCACACATGTAACCCCATGCCAGCATGCTCCACATATGGGCTGCCGAGCCCTGGCAGCAGCATACATTTTAACCCGTGCTGATATTCTGTGTTATGGAAGGCCATCTACTGAGGATGCGAGTCCAGATCCCTTCAGAACTAAGATTCTGGGATTTCCCCACAATTATTTCATCCATGTTGATGTTGCCTCCTCAACTGTGTTGTACAAGTTCTTTGAGAGAAAACAATGAGTTTATACCCTAGACCTGTGGTCCCCAACCCCAGGGCTGTGGAACAGTACAGGTCTGTGGCCTATTGGGGACCGGGCCGCAGAGCTCCACTGCCACCCCTGTCGGTGGAAAAATTGTCTTCCATGAAACTTGGGAACCAGGGGCGCATAGTAGGGGGTGAGCGGAGGGAAAGTGAGGGAAGCTTCATCTGTATTTACAGCTGCTCCCCATCACTCGCATCACTGCCTGAGCTCCACCCCCTGGACCCCAACCCCCTACCCCAGCCATAGGAAAATTGTCTTCCATGAAACTGGTCTCTGGTCCCAAAAAGGTTGGGGACCACTGCCCTAGACCACAGTGCTAGCATGTCACTTATAAACAAATCACATTTATGGGGTATTTGTTATATTCCAGACACTGTTTTCAAGCACTTTTCATGTATTAGCTCATTTCTTTATGAAAACCTCAGGAGGTAGGTAACATCAAGACCTCAAAGCTGGGATCTTGAGCCAAGACCCTAACACAAAACCCCTGACTCCAGAGCCTTTGCTTCAGCCCATGCTCACTGCCTCTTATGCTGGCACAAAATAGATGCTCAGCTAAGCACCTGTGAAGGGCCTGGACAATGGCTACCCTTGAACTCAGTTTGCAGCTTTGTTGTTTAAAATAGGTTGCTATTAAATCACTGGTTAATTTCAATATGTTACCAATCACATCCAACTGTCTCCCAAAAGGGGATGTTTGACTCTAAAAGAAACAGTTGAGAAAATGCAGATGTATCAGTGTAAACCTATCACCTTACAGTGAGTGGCTTGCTGACTAGGCTAGCAATTTTTACTTTAAATAACTGCATAGCCCCTATCTCTCACACTGCATGAAGTGTGAAAGACAGCAATATAATATTTATGGAACTTAGTTGATATGACCTTGGAGAGATGGTTTGGGTATTTGACAAAATAAACAAGCAGTATCCAAAACTTCAAATTAAAAAGGGCTACAGAATAGCCATTATTATAATATAATTCACTTTTAATTTAAACTAGGGACTCTGTTTCAAGTCTTGGCTGAACTATTATATTGAATCATTAACTTGACTTGAAATTTTGATCAACATTTAGGCAAGGTAAGTTTCACACCTGAGTTGTTTTTTAATGAAGTCTGTGGGCAAATCTAACAAAATATTCAAAAGTCAAGATTTAAAATGCAGTAAATACCTACACTCAGTAAGAAGCTGCATTCCTTCTACCCAACCATCAGATACCTCACCCGCTGTGGATGGCAATAAACAAGCAAACGGTTGCAGGAAATAAGATCTAGACTTTTAACAGGGATGATAGTCTGAAGGTATCTTTGGATATTAATAACACAACATCCAAAGAACGTAAAACATACCTAAGTGCATTGAGCCAGAAGGAGGAGAGGGGTTAAAAGTGGAAATGAGGAGAAGGAACCCAACTATGTACTCAAATTAGAGAGAAAAGGAAGAGACTTTTAAGTGTGGCCTGTATCATGGTAGGATGGGCTTCAGGTCCTGAAAGACCTCAAGGTCCACAGGGCCCAAATTCCTTTCCCTCATCGGATTCTGAGAAACTTCCAGACTTCCAGCAACTACAGCTCAATAACTTGACCATCCTACTGTAATCAGGCTCCATCTAGATGGAAGAACCATACTTCAGACCTATATAATGATCTGTTTAAGTAATTGGCACCAAATCTTTTCTAGTTCATAAGAAGGAGAGTTGTTGCCATCTAGAGAAAAAGGGTAATGTAAGAGGAAAGTCTATGAAGGTTGACAATGGACCATTTTGGTCTAAGATTGGCTGTGTTAAACTTTAGTTATCTGCAGAGAAATGATGTTGCAGATAAAGACTTGTGTGTGTGTATTTTTAGAAGCTGGACAAGACACATACCAATGCTACAAATTATGAGGCCCTTTTTATTTAGCAAGACCAACTTTTGTTATAAAGAGCTTCATTCTTAAATATGGATTAATTAGTAGAAGTGATTATTTTTATAGAGGGATGAAGCAAAATATTAATAGGTTTGGAGGGACTTTTAGAAGACAACACTAGCTACAAATTTAATGATGAGAAAAAGCATAAAATTATAGAAAACAAATCTAAAAAATGTAATAAATGTGCCAAACTTCTATCTTTGTGAACATGTCTGACATTTTAAGCCTTAAACTCACTATAGTTATTGTCCATTACCATGTTCATGGCAGGCAGTTAATGTTTATTAAATGAATTAATACTTTTTTCCCAAACAGTTCATCCAAGAGATTGATATCCATAAATCACTGAATGTTAGGGCTTCAAAGATTACTTAGTCAATGGATTTTACGAATTAGAAAACTGAAACCAGAAGAGAGAAGCTCAGAGTTAGTGGTTAGCACAGAGAGCTGGGACTACACTTCTGTCGACATCCAAGAGTTTTATGATATAAGGGCCATTGTAATAACAAGTATCTAAAATGGATAGAGAAATTAAGGGAAGACAACTTGAGTTTTACCTAATTTTGGAAAATACTCATAAAAAGTTATTTATTTGTTTATTATAATTTGCTTATAATATTAAGCATATAGGGAACATGATGAGTATATAGGGAAGGGAAAGAAGGAGAAACAAGGTGAGACATGTGTGGGGGAGGCAAGGAAGGTGGGTGTTAGAAAGAAATATGGAGCCAAATAGAAGCAAAGAAAGGAGAAGAAGGAAAATGGGGAAAAGTGGATAAAAAAAGTCCATCAACAGACCAATGGATTAAAAAAATGTGGCATATACATACAGTGGAATTATTCCACCTTAAAAATGAATGAAATTCTGATACATCCTACAACATGGATGAAGTCGTTATGCTAAGTGAAATAAGCCAGACACAAATAGGGACATATTGTATGCACTTATATGAAGTACCTAGAATAGTCAGATTTAGAATCAGAAAATAGAATAATGGTTACCAAGGGCTGGGGGGAAAGTGGATAGGGAGTTACTGTTCAATGGTTACACAGTTTCAGTTTTGGAAGATGAGAAGTTCTGGAGATGAATAGTGGTGATGGTTGCACAACAGTGTGAATGTACTTAATGTCACTTAACTGTGCTCTTCAAAACAGTTAAAATGGTAAGTGTTTTGTTACGCATATTTTATCACGATTTAAAAAATTTTTAAAAAGACATCACATAATTATAATATCTTCTCCAATCCTTTCTTTAATCTTGATTTGTCATAATACAACAATGATCATGAAGCTCGAAGGAAGGAACAGATAAATTTAGGAGTCTCATGCTCTACCGACTGAGCTAGCCCAGAGTCCTCAAGAACAGATAATTTAAAGGATTGTTTTCAGGAATAGATAATTTAAAGGGTTGTTCTCAGTTTTCCTGAGAATTTTTCAGGTTTCATAAATTTTAAAAGTGAAAAGTTTTCTCTTATAATTCTCGTTAGCCTAGTGAACAAAATGTTTCTGGTAAGTGTACTAATTGCTACCAGGCTTTTACTTCTCCCAAACTAGTTGTGATGCAATGCAATAAGATACCTGCTCAGAACCATCTGACGTGGGCATCATATTTCTCTTGCTCTGTTTCTGTGTGGGAGGGCCAGGAGGAGTTCAGTCCTCAAATATGAGAAGATGAATGCTGGCCTCCCGGGGGTGTTCCCTAGGGGAGAATGGGACCTACGCTCTCTGGGCTTGTGGGGCAACTTGGCTTCTTCCTTCCTGACTAGGTCTCCAAGGACTTACTTTCAGTGGAGTAACATCCATTTATTCCTGTGGAAATGGAGAAAGAAGGAGGTTTTTCTCCTGCTTGCTAAAAGGCTCAAAACAAAGAGGGATAAGTTTAAGGAAAAGTTTTTTGGAATTGGAAGAAGTTGAGAAGCTTCTCAATCCAGCTTGTGTCCTTGGAATCCATGAAGCAATTTAAAAATAGCATGTTTCTTCAATGGAGAGGAAGAGTTTAAATTTGTCTGGGTTCAATATATGAAGCTATATTCACTTATTAGAACTTTTTCTGAATAGTGATTTAATTCTTACTAGTATGATATTTTGAGTTAAAAGCACCTCTTTAATTTTAGCAGTAATGAAAAAAACGACTAGAGAATTATTTAAAATTAACTTTAAGAAGATATCATTTTAAACCTGTGTTTGTGCCTGTTCAATATGTATTTTCAACATCCCATGAAACCTAAACTTTATTTCTATTCCCCCTCAACCCTCAGCAAAATGGAGAGACCCATTTCTAACATATGGAAGCATTTTCACACTGCGAGTTATTCTGAGGGGAAAATATGTGATTTACAAATGCTGTCAAATGAAATATGTATTTCCAAATGGTACTGCATTGACCAAGAACTTCCTAGGACATATTCTGTAACTTTCTCAGCCCTTGGGCCTCGATAAGGCAGCGGTGTAGAGCCAATAGCTCTTTCTGCCATTATCAATCCAGAGGTCCCACATTTGCTGCTCATAAACATTTTCAAGATTGCAAGTAAGCTTATCACAAAAGCACAAAATAGTCTATACACCTCCAAATTATGAAGAAATGGGTCTGCTCTATCAAAATTAACACATTCTTCTGAGTTATTTTTGCTAGTGGCTGAAAATAAATATTGACTGGAGATTTTAAATTGCTAGGACCATCATGCCATTTGCCTGCAGACAGTCACAGACAAACCTCTTTAGAGTCAGAATATGAACAAATAATGGCAAGAATAAGAGAAGCATCTTGCAACATATATAGATAGCAAAATGTAAGTGTAAAAAGACTCACACAGTATGGGATCACATCTCAACCAGGTTTGTACAGAACCGTGGAGGCAGGAGAGAGCCATTATAGCCCAGGCACGTCACCCTTCAGAAGAGAAGGAACTATAAAATAGTCACTTAACTCACAGTGGAAGCCAGGAAGGAGTCGTACTTGTAGGAAAAACATGAGATTTGGGATCAGCTCTCAGGTGTTTTAATCCCAGATGTCTCAGGACCATCTGTGTGACCTTGGGCGTGTCCTGTAATTTCAGAGACTTAGTTCTCTTATGAGTAAAAGGGTTCAATAACTTACCTCTTGAGAATAATGTAATGTAATAAGAGCTGCAGCTTCCTGAGCATTTCTTATGAGCCAGGCACTGTATCGAGTGTTTTACATACATGACCTCGCTGAATCATTACAACTCTGTAAGGTCATATGATCCACATTTCACAGATAAGGAAATCTGGACTCTGAGGGGCCAAATAACCTGCCCTAGCTCACACAGTAACTCGAGGAGATGGAATTTGAATCCAGGTCTGTTTTCCTCCAAAACTTAGATATTTAAAACCATACATTCTGGCTCCTAGTAGTCATTCATTTAGGCACCAAATATTAATATATTTAAGTATGTTTTATCATAGATAAAGTATGATGCAAATATAAGTTTCTATATTATGCCAGTGCATAAAGGAAGCATCACGTCCTGAGAGATCAGCCAGACCTAACTTTTCATAGTACTTTTTAAGGTTGTATTAAGTTAAAACATTTCAAAAGATGAGTCATGCCATGAATAAGCATTTCATGTGGTAGCTACTATCTTTAAGAAGAAAAAAAGAGAAATCATTTAAAGAGTAATGTCTTGACACCGAAACGAAAGTAAAGTTTAATGGTGCGTGCTATGACATCCAAGGAAAAAGTCCTATTGAAAACCAAAGACAGTCCTCATGAAACCATTCTAGTCCCTGATCATCCCCAAATACACAGCACACTGCACATAATGACCTTATCTTTTGGATCAATTACAGAACACTCTCAAAAAATATAAAGCTAATTTCTTCAGTCATCACTGTATTTGATTGATAGGGTGATTTTTGCCAGAGGTTTGATTTGAAATGATTTAATTAAAATTATCTGTTTTTAGGGATCTATGAACTTCTCTATAAAGATATTAGTGAAGGAAACACTTTAAGAAATGAGAAAAATTTTTCTTCAATTGAATTATTGCTGCTGCAAATCTCC
>NW_012134970.1:393571-394093 GCF_000956105.1 Propithecus coquereli | reverse complement strand
GTGGTTCCTTTGTGAATCGGCAAAGATTCATTTTTTTCCTGGGGCTACAATTTGCCCTTTCTCAAAACTATCTTAGAAGACTTTAATATAGTTTTAGTTTTTGTTCATTCTTTTTTTAAAAAAAAAATCAAGATTGTGATTGAAACCCTCTGTGTCTCTTCTTCCTGGAATTCCATAGAGAGATTGAGGTCACCTGCTATGATTTGTCTATTTTTTTCCTACAGATAATGTTTTTACATTTGAGACTTTAGATGTTTCAAATTCTTGTTGGAGAATCTTAGAACTATGACAAATACTTCAGTTGCAGTTTATGTTTCCAGGCTAAATTTTTGCTTTGCAGAAATAAACATTTTAATTAACATTTAATAATCTCAAGCAGTGATGTATTTTAAAAAATTTTTCATGAGAAAAAATCAAGTTTCAGATGTATCATTAAGACAGAAAACAAACTTTTGCATCTGAGAGGAAACTATTAATTGCTTCAAGCAGAATATCTGAATGACTGATTTTAATATCAATACA
>NW_012134970.1:345673-389501 GCF_000956105.1 Propithecus coquereli | reverse complement strand
CCCACCCCCTTCACTTCACACACTTCTGTATTTCTTACAACCAGCTGGTATTTACAGCACACGAAATTGGTTATAACTTCAGTAGGAATGGCCAGGGCTGCAGTCATTCCAGTGGGGTCCATTCATCTTGTGTCTAAAGTTGAGCTGGTGCTTCGTGAGTCAGCCTGGAAACTTTCTGTATGAACTGCCTCTTTTTTCCCCAGGGGTCCTGGTTATTTTACCTTCAAACCTGTACAAAACATCTCATAAATAGAACCAAGAGTGTCCCATGATAGTTAATAATGTCACTCTGTGGCCCTACTACCTCCTTCTGTAAAGACATACTTTTTTATATTTTAGTGGGTAATTTGTTATTTGTTTCATTCTTCCTGAATTTTACAGTGTTCCCCCATATATGGCTAGAAATAAGTACAAAATGTCTCATGCTTGTGGTTCCTTTGTGAATTGGCAAAGATTCATTTTTTTCCTGGGGCTACAATTTGCCCTTTCTCAAAACTATCTTAGAAGACTTTAATATAGTTTTGGTTTTTGTTCGTTCTTTTTTTAAAAAAAAAATCAAGATTGTGATTGAAACCCTCTGTGTTTCTTTTTCCTGGAGTTCCATATAGAGATTGAGGTCACCTGTTATGATTTGTCTATTTTTTTTTTCCTACAGATAATATCATTTTTTTACATTTGAGACTTTAGATGTTTCAAATTCTTGTTGGAGAATCTTTGAACTATGACAAATACTTCCGGTGCAGTTTATGTTTCCAGGCTAAATTTTTGCTTTGCAGAAATGAACATTTTAATTAACATTTAATAATCTCAAGCAGTGACGTGTTTTAAAAAACTTTTCATGAGAAAAAGTCAAGTTTCAGATATATCATTAAGACAGAAAACAAACTTTTGCATCTGAGAGGAAACTATTAATTGCTTCAAGCAGAATATCTGAATGACTGATTTTAATATCAATACAGGGATTTCTTTGTAGGTCTTCAAAGTAGCCCTTGATTTCAGTTTACAGTTAATCATAATAAGCATAGTATATAGTTTAAATAGTAATTATTTTCTCATTAATTGCAGCTTACTCACAACATCCCACAGGTTTAGTCACTAACTCTAGGAATCTCCACTGCCCTCTTCCTAAATTTGATCTCAGTTGACAGAAACCCAGAGGTGCTAGAGGACTGCATCTCACACATCACTGTGTGTACAAATCACCTGGAGATGTTCTATAAAACGTAGATTCTGACTCGGTAGGTCTGGGTTGGGCTGAGATTCTACATTTCAGCCAATGCTGCTGGTCTGTCGGGACCACACTTTGAGGAGCATGGATCTCTTAAGACTATTTATGGGCCACAGCCTGAATTCAGAAACTTCCTGATATCAAAAAATAAAAAGAATATGAAAGACAGAAGAGCAACAAGAGAATGAGAAGAAAACTAGGAGTATGAATAAGGTAATGAGTGAAAAGGAAAAGAAATATTTTTGAAGAACAATGAGGCATTTCCCCCAGAGTAAACATAGAGCAGGTAGGTGAGTGCATGCAACATAGGACTGCAGAGGAGGGCGAAGGGAATTTCTTATTGAGTGTCTTCTCTGCAACCTGTAGTCTGACATTACTGCTACATTTATGTATGTGTGTGTGTATGTGTTTGTGTGTGTATATATATATATGTCTATATCTGGATATATAGAGATGTATGCATATATGGAAGATGGATGGATAGATAGATGGATAGATATAGATGAGGAGATATTCTGCTTTGTTCCAAAAAGGTTTGAAGGGGAAGCTGTACTAAGTGCTGTCGCATGCATGTATTGCCTCAATATTCAAAAAAAGCACTTTTAAAAAATATATGAGGAGAGAGAGATGAAAAAGCTGAGGCTGGAGTAATTTTGTTAAAAAAAAAAAAAAAGCACACAAAAAAAACACAGCTCTAGGACTATCTGATTTCAAAGCTCCAAAGTTTCAAAGTTTCCAACACCCTCCATACTTTGACAAGCCAGAAAGCCAGACAGTGAAAAGGGGACAGGGGCATAAAAGAAAGTATTGGAGACTGGGGTGAGACTGTGCATAAGGAGAAGACGTTAGAGAAGAGGATGTGGGAGAGACAGGTGGAAAGTTCGGGAAGAACGAGAGAGGAAAATGCCAGGCTGCAGTTCAAGTGGATAATTTCAGTCCTGGGAGCAATTAGAGGTGACCCATTTGGCAGCACCTACTCCTCTGCAGGGGGCTGTTGACACCCTCTTTCCTGCCAAGACTGTTTCCACAACTCTTTTCAGCCCTAGCTAGAGTAGCCTGGTTCTATCCAGTTTGGAGAACTTGGTGTCCACCTTCCCTAAACTACCAACTGGCAAGAAGAGGTCTGCTGGAATTTGGGTAGGAGCAGCTGAGTAGCAGAAACTTTGGGGCCTCTAAGAGCTGCCTATCCCCGGTGCTACGGGGGCTCTGAGGTTAAGGTACTCCATTCTCAGTGTCTTCCTCCACTTTTGGGATCTTCTTTCAGCTCAGTAGATAGACCTTTCAAACCCCCTCCTCTGTGATGATTCATCAACAAAATCCTCCAGTTACTTTCCTAGTTGAAATAGGTTAACTCGTCAGAGGCCTGATGTCAATTAAATGTATGGAAATAAAGGGTAGGGACAACGCCTTACAACCCACCCCAGATTTTTTGGGGAAAAAATTATGGTACATATTAAAATATGGAAAAAAATGTATATTTATTGTAAACACTGACCATGCTAGTAGCACTTGGGAATCCTGAGGAACAAAGCTATTTCATGTACACATAGTTTGCAGCTGAATTCTTCTCTGGAGAATGAATGTTTTTGAGTACAGATGAAGGCCAAGAACATAGCATGTCTTTCAGAGGTTTAAATGTCATCTAAAGAGCAGATCTGAAGTTATTTGGGGGAAGTTTCCATTGCTTTCTGAACTCAGCAACTCTATCTTGCTCACACCTTTATTTCCATGTATTTTAATGTGAAGAATAGGGAGGCCCAAGAAACAAAGTATTGAATGCTTGCTGGGCATTATAACTCAATAAATCTACCCATGGAGAGCAGTGTGAGATTTGCCTTTTAATTATGGGTGTCTGACACTATGGTAGAAAAGGAATTATTTTTAAATTTAGTTTTCATGTTTTCAAAGCTGTATATGTTCATGTGGTTTAAGAAATGAAATGGGTCTACAAGGCTTTTCTGGAAAAATGGCAGACGCTTCCTTGTCATTTCCTTTGCTCTCCATTTCCTTGATCCAGAGGTAACAGCATGCAACTCTCACAGCTGTTTCTTTGGGTATTAACCTCCATATCTCTAAATATCATGCTATTCCTTTATTTTTATGTTTCAACACTATTGATTCCCCGCTATAGAAGAATCAAGCTCCCTTTCACAGATTTCCCTGGGCCCTGTGACCACTACCACCACACACATGGACACACACATGCTTTCTATTCCCCCGTCTTCCCCAAATCATCATATCCTCAGTTTGATTAGATCAATGTTTAGTACTGACATTATTGTGACTATGTAAATGCTATTGTGACTGAGCCATGTAGTGTATTATGTAAAATTATAATCACTTTTCGTTTTTTGCCCAATTTTTTGTTTTCTCTGGAGTTAGTTAATAATTGTGTCATATTTTTTTGTCATTTTCTTAGCTTTCTATAGACTTATCACCAGTTGATCCCCAAACTTTCCTTCAATCTTCTAAATAAATATTCTTTAAAATATTCAACCACTTGAGATATTCAACTAGTTTGAGTCCCCTCTTCTTGGAGATTTCTTTCCTGGAGACTCATCAGGGGACCTTTTCCATTCTAGAGGGGTTTATCGCTGTGATGAGTGTCCCTGTCAGTCTGGATATCCCATCACCATCACCCTGGAGACTGCCTCAGCCTCCCTTGAGTTGGTCCCCCTGTTTCTTAGATTCTTAGTTTACCAGCTCTTTTGGTTGAGCACATCCTCCAGAAGCATCCTGAGAATGGGTGGATATGGAATACCTATTTTGAGACTTTGCAGTCTAGAAATGTTTTTATCATATCATCACAATTAATCAACAGTTTGTATTAGTATATAATTCTAGGCTGGAAATGATTTCCCCCGAGAGTGTTGAAAGCGTTGCCCCTTTGATTTCTAATTTCCAATGTTGTTCTTTATAAGCCTAAAGCCATTCTGATTCTGGCCCCTTTGTATGTGACCTCATTTATTCCTTCTAGATTCCTTATTTATTCCTTAGGACCCTTTCTTTGTCCACAGGACAATAGCATTTCATCATGTGCATTGGGATGGGTCTATTTTCATGTTGTCCTGAGCATTGGATGGGCTCTTTCAATCTGGAAACCTAAGTTCTTCATTTGGGGAAATTTCCATGATCCATTTATTGATAATTTCATACTCTCTCTTTTTTGTATTTTCTTGGTCTAGGGCTCCTATTAGTCAGGTGTTGAAGTGGACTCTTGGACTGATCATCTGGGTTTTCTTATATTTTTCTCTTATTTTCTACTTTTGTTCTTATGTTCTACTTGCTGGGTTATTTACTCAACTTTATTTTCAAAATCTCCTATTGATATTTTTGATCAATATTGGATTTTTATTGATTCTACTATCATATTTAAAGTCTAATTTCTAAAAGCTTATTCTTATTTTCCTTGATTTGTCTTTTTAAAAATAGTATTCTGCTTTTGTTTTATGAATATTTAATATTTATGAGTATATTAATGATAAATCTATATCTATATATTTTAATCTCTCTTCTTACTCAATTTACCTTTCTCCTCTATACTTGTTTTATCACTATGTTTTTTGTCTGTGATCCTTGAGTGCATGCTTGTATTTAAGCAAGGGTCACTAAAAAGCTGATTGGCAGCTATGTGTACCTGAATTGGAAACTCATCATCTGGCTTGATCATTCAGTAGGGAACTCTTTTGTCAAATCTTTAAGTCTTTTGGGTTGGTCAGAGAAAAATCTTCTAATTTTATTCCTAGAGGGAATAAACCTGGCTACTAGCATTCCATGAACTGAGCAGAATGAGAGCTCAAAATTTTGTGTATGTGGTAGACTGAGTAACGTCTCCCTAAAGATGTCTACATCCTAATGCACAAAACCTGTGAATATGTATCTTACATGGTGAAAGAAAGCTTACAGATGTGAATAAGTTATGGATCTTAAAATGAGAAGATTATCTTAGATTATTTGGGTGGGCTCAATGCAATTATAAGCGTTATAAAACAAAAAGGGAAGTAGGAAAGTCAGAGTCAGAGAAGGAGATGTAACAGCAGAAGCAGAGGTTGGAGTGATGTCAGAGCCATGAGCCAAGGAATACCAGCAGCCTCCAAAAGCTGAAAAAAGCAAGGCAATGTATTCTACCCTAGGGCTTCCAAAAGGAACACAGTACTGCCGACCCATTTTAGACTTCTGACATCCAAAGCAACATAAAAAAAATTGGTATCGTTGTAAGTCCCTAAACTTGGAGTAATTTGTTCTAGCAACAATAGAGAACTAATATACAATAGTTTGCAAACTTTCACCTAATCCCCCTCTTTTAATTATTGAACCTCCACTTTAAATTGTGCCTGATTTTTTATCTTTTCCAGGGAATGATCCTTCAGTCTTCTGCTAGGTTTAGGAGAGAGACAGTTGCTTTACTGCTGAATAGACAAAACATCTTCCTTATTTTCAGCCAAACTTCATTTCTGCTTCCAGAAGTACTTAGTGGTAACAGTTCCTGGACTTTTGGTGTTTCTGTAGGGGGTCAACCAGGTTGCTTCCCAGCATCCCTATTGCTGACTTAAGCTTCCAGTTCAGCTTTCTTGGTCTGTGAAGTCAGTTATAGCTTATCCTTCCACTTCCGAGCTTCCAAAATTTTGTTGCTAGTATTTCTTTTCAGTTTTGCTTGTCTTTGTGGTGGTTTTCTCTCCTTCCCCCAAAAAACTCGTTTTATTGTGTGATTCTGATTTCAGGAGGGAGTAGAAGTTCATGTGTATGGTGAATCAACTTTGACAAAGTTGAAAGTCCCATTATTTTATACTTATTTTTCCTTGGCATGGTGTTGGATTATGTATGTTATACATTTGGAGCATGATGTGTGCCAGAAGAGCTGTATAGGATATATGGTGGTATGGTGCATGGGTGTTAAAATCGATAGTTTTGGAGGCAGGAAGATTGGGTTTAATTAAAGGCTTTGCCACTTACTAGCGGTATGAATTTAAGCAGTCACTAAGCTGAACCTTAGTCTCCTCATCTGGGAGTGGTAGAAACCATATTTAACCCACAAAATGACTGAAAGAATTAAATGAGACCAGATGATGGGTAGAAGCACTTGGCCCACAGTGCACCTCCATTGTAGAGCAAAATTACCGGTGAACTGAGATTGAATTAGATAGACAGTACTTTATGTCTTTTCTTGTAACAGGTACTTAATAAAATATTTGTGGGATGAATTAATGTCTTCTCTTAATGAAATATTTCAGAAACAACAATGAACACAGGGATTCATTAAATGTTACATGAATCTCAGAACAGGCAAAACATCAAAATTAATCGTTAAGTTTTAACGTATTTCTTTCCCATCTCCTCATTTTCATTCCTTGTAACATAAGGCTGTATTTTAAACTTTAAATTATTACATTTCCCTCAAAAAAAAAAAGGCATGGATGTATAACTTTAAACAAAGAAATAAAGAGCAACCTTATCAGCTCTCTTCAAGAACTTAGACTGGCTTCTTAACTACATTCCTCATTTCCTCTCCTTCAGCCCTGTCCCCCTCTAATACATTTTCCACACAGCAGGCAGAGTGATCTTTAGAAAAAACAGAAAAGAAACAACCACCACCAAAAAAACAGAACAAATTATTCCCCTGCTTAGAATTCCTTATTGCCTTCCCATTATTCCTGGAATAAAAACAAACCTCCTTGGCAGAACCTACAAGGCCTTGCGAAGCTCCAACTTCACTTTCACCCCCATTTCGTACCAACTGTCCACTCTTCTATCAGGCTAGAAGCCACACTGGTTCCTTTCCTTGTTGGGGTTTGCTGAGTTCCATCCTTCCTCAGGGACTTTCCTTTTACTTCTCTCTCTGCTTGAAGTGTCCTTGTGCCCATGTTTGCCCGGGTAATTCCTACTTATCCTACAAGTCTATCTAAATATCACCTCTGCTGGGAAACTTACACTGACCCCAGGAACAAGGCAGGTTCTTCTGTTGGTCACTTGCTTCTCTTTTGTAACCCTTACCCCAACTGAACTTTAATAACTGTTTAATTAACTATTTAGTTCTGTTTCTACTCCTCAGTGTAAGATCTATGAGGGCAGGGATAACATCTTTTTCCTTTGCTGCTTTATCTACAATACCTTGCAAATGTCTTGTACATAGTCACTCCTCAATACATATTTGTTGAATAAATGGATTAATTTATGGCTGTATTAGAAAGAAAAAAGGCTGTATTTTTAAAAATATAATTTTAAGGACCTTGTTTTTTTTTATTTATTTATTATTTTTATTTCAGCATAGGACCTTGTTTTTATTTTCAAATTCTCCTACTGGATCAGGTAAGAAATCTGCTATGGACCCAATGGCTTGATAAATGCTTAAAATTGCTTGGGAGACAGGCAGAGAACCTAGGTGGAAGAGAGGGTGTGAAGATTATCATTTTTCTAAGTGCTGGGCAGTGCCAAGGAGAGACAGCGGCTGCACTGACACTAATGTACCTTCACCCAGATCATGCAACCCTACCTCCCAGCACAGTGCTGGTGCAAAAATGATGCTCAACAAATATTTGTTGAATTAATGAATAGAGGTGGCCTTCTTACGTTGCCTTATACCCTTTATGCTGCAAGTACCCTTTGCGATTTTCTCCTTAATGCTGCCATTGAAGATCCCTTTTGTATGTTTTTAGCTGTATGTTTTGATGGAGGGAAAGTCAAGATGTTATTTGTCTAGGCTTCCGTCAAGTCATGCTATTTTGAAGATGACTTTCCTAAGTCTAGTTTAGAAGAGCCCCATTTATTGTTCTAATTCACAAATATCCATTGCATATTCACAAAAACTATTTCTTTTCAAAGTCTGTAGCAATATCATTTCTTAAATCTAATGTAATTGCTGGGAAAGGAGCTTGTTCTGAGAAAGAACAAAGAATTGAACTATAGTTTCATAAGGATGGGAATGCCAATATGTTATTGAGCATTTTCTGCTGGAGACCACTTGGCTTCAAGGGCAAACGGCATGGTAAGCACCTGCATAAAACCTAAATAGTTTATTTATAATCTCACTGAACTAGAAGAAGGTGCCCAAGTTCACATGGCACCAAGAGATTCACAAAGAGATTCTCAGAGTTTATGACACTCTCTTATGGAATAAGATTGTGGGGAAATAGGGAATCCCTTTCTGGCATTTAAAAGATGTAATTGTCTGGTAGTTTCTCGAAATTCCTCAGCTAGGGCTTTATTTATTCAGCTCAGGAATGGCAAATTACCTCAGTGTATGCCAAGACAATATATTGGTAATCGTTGCTATAATGAGAAAAGTTCTCAAGTCTTATTTGGGCTCATGAAGAATGTGTTGTCATCACTTAGCAATGATAGCTGTGAGTTTTGGAATGGGGATTGGTGGAAAGCCAAATATTTAATATCTTTTCTTTAAGGCTTTTGTGCAGTCTTGATAAAATATAAGTAATTATATCTGAAAATCTCATTTAATCTTCATATAAACTTTATAAGGTAAGTACTGTTATAATCTTCACTTTTTTTCTGATGAGGAAATTAAGGTACAGACATATTGAGTTTTCCAAAGTCTATAGCCAATTAGTGGTGGAACTTATATATTAACACATGCCTATCTAACTTCAGAACCCAAGCTCTTAACCACCATATATTTCCTGAGAATTCTGGAGTGCTGATATTTAAAGCTATTTTCAGTCATGTGTACCCTAGAGTGAATGAATTTCTATTATTAATATCTTACCCAAGATAGGAAAATATAAAAGATTAATAAGGTTGGCAGGGCTGAAGACAAACTTTACCTACTTTACAACACTGTGTAAGATTAATTTTTATTCTAAATATTGAAAATATAGTTTAGTATATGACTACTCTAGTAAAGAAAATATGATTTATTTATAGATTATTTTAAGGATGTAATGCATTGCATCTATACTGTTAATACTTTAAGATCCAACCCAAATAGAAGTACTATTCACAGATGAGATTTTTCACTCATTGAAACTTTTTATTCTTAATGTGTTAATCACTATGTCCTGATGAGATTCTAAAGGCAGCTAATTATATTTTGTTTTCCTTAAATACTTAAAGCATGTTCTTTTAATGGGATTATCTATTTATAGAAACACACTGTCATTTTCTCCAAGTATTAATTTCTGTGATTAACTGTTATATTGTGTATAAATATGCAATTTATAGTATCCATGTAAAACAGCTTGGATTTATTTTACTCAAAGGCAGGGGAAATAAAAAACAAAAATTTCTTCAAATACTTTTAGTTGATGTTAGAAATGTCAGATTATGCTTTAATTTCTTGCCCATTCTTTCTCCTTCACAGAAAAATCTGTCATTGCTCAACCAGTATTTGTTTTTGATAAGAGAGAGCAAACTTTTAAGGTAATGTCAAACCACTTTTCTTTAATTTTACTTTGACGAAGAAAATTATATTTCAAGAAGCTAGTTATACTAAAAGATATCACTGCTGTATGTGTTTATCCTGTTGTTCGTTAAGCAGAAGAGTGCCTCCAGAATATTTATATAGTCAGGATTTATAGATATCGATGTGGCTGAAATGGGAAGCCAGAGGCTACTTATTATAGTAAAACAGATAACATGCTGTTTTACTATAATAATATGTTTATTTGGAGTAATTTGAAAAGGGGAGGGGCTGAAAGAGATTAGGGGGCTAAGACTTCTCATGTCCCCGCGCAACTGACCTAGCCTAAAACTGGGTATAAAATAAATTCTAAACGGTGAGATTTGATGTTAAAAGGGATCTCGTGGATCCTATCTGCTTCTTCAGCATCATACTAAAATCATCTGCTATGAAAGACAAACAGTAAGATTAATAGCATTCTCGCTTTAACTTATTTGAATATTATTTTCTTGGTATTCATTCTTATTCATGCAGGCAATTTACCCTACTACCCCAAAACAAATTAAACTAAAGAAAAAAATCAACCTCCAAGACCTTGTTAAAAAAGCAGACTCCAAAGCCCCACCCTAGACCAACCACTTCAGAATCTTGAGTGTCAGCGCCTCAAAATCTCCACTTGAACAGACTCCCACAAGTGATTCTGTAGTCAATGAAACATAAACCACTATCTCAGACTTTTGATTTTTCTTGACTATGTGCCTTAGTGAATAAAGGTGAGCTGCTTTGTCCTGGCTGGGCTGAATAGGCCTGGCTTCTGAGAATTCTGTAAAGTGGCAGGGTGGGAATCTGATATAAATATAGCAAATACTCAGCTCTCATCAGCAGCTTTTTTTCTCTTCAGAGACCTGCAGAAGATACCCCGTATGAAGCAGCAGAACTCGGTAATGATTTACACCCTGTAGTCCAAAATCAATCTTTATCCAAAGAAAATAAGCATGCAGAAGCATTTTGGCATGTGGCATAGGCTATGTAAAACTTAATGGTTTTCCTTGTTTTTAGACACGCAAGTAGATGGGCTTTTGTTTTGAAAGATAATATGTAGGTCCCCGAGAACACGGATGTTAATGACTAAATTTCATTATTTTCTACTGCCTGTCCCTTAGCCTACCAGAAACAGTCTCAGAAGAACGCATACGATTTTTTGCTGAAGCCACTCATTTCTAATTTTTTCATACTAGTACTATATGCCTATAGGTTTATAATCACCAACTGGTATTTAAAATTGTGCTTCAGGAGTTAATGTATTATCAAGCGATGATCTATGCAGGCAAAAGGAAATTCTGCTTATCCTGCCATATCATGGGTTAAAGATAATTTGTTATTGCAGCAATTTTACCCTTTCCATTGAATTTCTTACAGAATGTAATGGTTTTTCAAGAAAGCGTGTATGCTCTTCATCTTTTACTTTGAATGCTACAGATTCTCAGTCCCGGGAAGGTAGGTATAGCCTTGACTACTGACTGTTGACTGTTATTTTTCTTCTGAATGCGAGATTACTAAGAAACTTTTCGAATGGGTAATGTTAAAATTGTCTCCACTGAGTAGTGTGGTATATTATTATGTGAAAACAACATGCTATAAAATGGATTGACCAGTGAATCAGTATTTAAAAATTCCATTTATCAGCATAGAAAAAAATACTGAAATGACATAAGCCACAATGTTAGCAGTGGTTACCTTAGGTAATGGAATTATAAGGAATTTGGTCCCTCTCCCCACCCTCCCTACCTGGTACACTCCCTGCGCTTTTGTATTTTGCTGTATTTCCAAAGCTTCTGCATTGAGCCTGTATTAACTTTGTAATTAGGGGAAATGGCCATTTTTAAAGCAACCATCTACCCTTTAAAAAAACTTTATCATACACCATATTCTGAGTAAATTAGTTACTTTGCCTCTCTTCTACACTCAAATCTCTCCAGTGATTCCTTTTATAATGGATCCAATTGCCTTCTGCCTTGTAATATAGCTACCAGTGTATATGTCTATCTCCTCCACTGTGAGTTCCTTGAGGTCGTCTTCAAGCCTAATAGAGTGTCTTGCACATGAGCACTCAAGAAATATGTATTGAATTGAATGCAAATTAGTTTATCATCCTCACCAGAGGCACTCTTTATTTTTATTGATAAAAACATAAAGATTTTTCTAAATTATGATATAGAAATTTTTCCAAATCAGCAAAAATCTAAATTAAAACAGAAAACCCACTTTCTTATTGACTTTAGTTTGCAATCTGCTTTTAGTGTCAACCCTGTCTCAGAAGCGAATGAGATCTTCATCCTTCACTGACCTCCCAACCTTCCCCCCTTCTGGGCCAGGTAATAAAGAGGTTCTAGAGCCTCAAGTTTGACACTCTGACTTTTCAAAACCATTCTTCTTAATCATGAGTTTTCTTTATCAGCTATCATAAAATGGTGACATTTTAGCAACACATCAAATAGCGGCCTTAGCAAAATGTGCAGGGAAGAATACCTTATGAATTCCAACTTCACAAATTCAGGTAGCATATGTGTTTTCTTCTGGTAGGAAGTTTGAACTTGATGTTTTTAAGGAATTCATGGTTATGATAGCATTATTTTATATAAGGCAGCCCTATAAAAATAAAAGCAATTTGCACTATTTTACTTATTATTGTCCATTTACATAGTTTATAACATATATAGTACTTGAAATATGGAACTATGTTTTAGCTTCATCTTCCAAAGTTTAGGATAGGATTCCATTAAACTTTTCACTAATTAAAACATTACTTCTCTTTATTTGAAAATTATAATGTTTTGCTAATGAAAACTATTTTGTTATAATAAAATATTTGAAATGGTTGGCACTTTCTGCACATTAAAATGATGATTTCTGATGGGCATTATGGCATGCACCTGTAGTTCTAGCTATTTGGGAGGCTGAGGCAGCAGGATCACTTGAACCTAGGAGTTCAAGACCAATCTGGGAAACATAGCAAGAGCCTGTCTCTAAAAACAAAATAATAGGCCGGGCGCGGTGGCTCACGCCTGTAATCCTAGCTCTCTGGGAGGCCGAGGCGGGCGGATTGTTTGAGCTCAGGAGTTCGAGACCAGCTCTGAGCAAGAGCGAGACCCTGCCTCTACTAAAATTAGAAAGAAATTAATAGGCCAACTAAAAATATATAGAAAAAATTAGCTGGGCATGGTGGCACATGCCTGTAGTCCCAGCTACTCGGGAGGCTGGGGCAATAGGATCACTTGAGCCCAGGAGTTTGAGGTTGCTGTGAGCTAGGCTGACGCCATGGCACTCACTCTAGCCAGGGCAACAGAGTGAGACTCTGTCTCAAAAAAAAAAAAAAAAAAAGATGGTTCTATTCTTGTGTGTTATTTCTGAACAATCAACTGCCTTTTCCAAGTTAAGTTTGCCACTGAGAAATAAAAAATTACAAACTATTCACTTCATTTGAACTGATCCCCCCTACCCATGAAATTAATTTTTAAATGAATTAATCTGTATTTTTATTAATAATTCCAAGCATGACTGAGCAACAGTATGTCAGGCATCTTTTAGATCCAAAAGAGATACTTCCCAGCTCACTAGGCCCATTCTAACCCAACTAACAAGCTACAGAAATTAAGAGAAATAGAGGTCCTAATCCCAGAGGCAAAGGTGTTCTGTTTTATTTTATTTGCGCATAAAACAAAGGAATGGGTTTAAGTTATTTAGATAACTGCTTCAATTCATTTGAAGTCATTTATTTTTTACTGGACACACACACACACAGAAAGGAATAACAAATAAGGCAACATTGATATCAGTAAGCACCATTCCATTTTATGTTATTCAGAATGTTGGTAGTGTTGGAAAGGAGAAAAATATGGCCCATTTATTGTCGGTTTTCAATAATGAAGATCATAAAAAACCATTACATTGAAACTTGAATTAGAGAAGAAATTCTACTCCAACCTTCATAAATATGTCATAATATTTTGAAGAATACTTTGAAGAAGTAATTCTTATCTTTTCTCACCTTCGTTAATCAACTGCCAAAGGTTACTGTTTCTGCAGTTTGCAATCAAGAGGAGATCCCCGTGAAACGTATAGAAATTCTACGCTTGCAGCCACCACCACAGTATAACCCCGCCAACACACTTATAGAAAAATAACATAGCAGAATGGTCAACTTCTCTCTTCAAGTACATTCATTAAAGCGGAGAGGGCAGACTTTGCTAAGAATTTCATAACATTCTATAAGAGCTATATATCAACGCACAAAAAGTTAATTACCAATTCAGATTTTATAATATGTAGAATTTCTCACAGTACACTATTTCATGATTCTCAAGAAGGCCGCCCTTTCCATTAATGACCGAATTTTCAATTGGATTTCTGAGAGTAAAGAGAATTATGTAGTAGAACTTATCTGGCATTCCCATTTTTAGCAGAACCAGCGCTCTAATGCTCACTGCTTATTACTCTATTAGCGCCAACAGCGACATCTACTGGTGAGTTTGGAACAGAATTGTTAAATGCCAAATAATGTAGAAACTCATAGATTTAAAAAATTTTAAATATTTTTTCTTACAGTGAGGAAAAACAATGTTTTTATGACATCAATTCTTGTGCAAAGTAATGTTGACGAAAACAGTGCAGAACAAGGTATGAAACTTCTATTTCAAAAATGCCATAAATTTTACATTTTACCATTTATATTTTAATCTGCTTATATATGTGTGTGTTGGGGGGTATGGAGGTAGGGTGGGGTGACAAAACATGAAGGAATATATTTAGTAAGCCAGGTCCCATAATCAAAATTGATAGTTATTGGGCAAAAGCTAGGCAGAGAGTGAGTACTAGGTAATTCAAGAGCTATTTTGATTTTGATTAATAAACATTAGTCCCTCATTTAATCATGGATTTAGAAAATAAGCATTATATTAGCTAGAAATAGAAAAGAAGGAGTATTTCATTAAAAACACATTGATTTTTAAATTCTATTCTTTTAAGGTCCTGTGAAGCATTCTGAATATGTTCTCAGACCTGCTATTTTGCAGCCACCTCAAGTTCAGAGCTGTGAAAAAGTAAGAAAAACATTTGGACACAGTGCGTTGGAATCCTGTAAGACTAAAGAAAAAGTAAAAAATAAGGTAAGAAAACCATCAACAGTCAGACCGACCTTAATCTCTCATCCTTCTTTTTGTATGTTGTTTTAGGCTCCCATATCCAGAATTACGGGTTGCCTAAGCTTTGTTCTGTTGCTAAAGCAGCTGCCAGGCTCGAGAAACACAGGGATAATAGCAAAAAGTCCTTGTAACCTTATTAAACTTGTCCTCTTAAATTGGAGAGTTGTTCCCTGGAACAAATCTTATGGTGTCTCCTATGTTGTAAAGCTCAGTGTACCAGGCGGTGGGAATCAGGGTGTCTTGTTCCCCAGAGCACTGACCACCTGTGAGAATCAGAGGAACAATGAGATGGGTGGGAGCCAGAGTCGGTAGTCTAAAAAGGGACAGGGATTTTCTACATCTCCAACTGGTCGACATCACAGTGTGGCTTTGCCAGTTTAGTTCATACCAGGGATTCATTCCAGACCCATCTTCATGAATAACAGGAGCGAAGAACTCCCTGTACAGTAATTAGGAAGGTCCAGGAAGCCTCCAGAGACAGATAAGGATTCTCTCTTCCAACTGTTGTAGTGTCTGAATCACTCATTGTAGGCCTGTCTAAAGAGACATTTATTTGCTCCAGACATGCAGGTATGTGTCTGGGGTCTACTCTGTTGCCATAGTGATAGCTGTGTCTTCCAGCAGAAGCAGACACTTGAGGGGAATAGGATACAAGATAGGTAGGTTGGAATTTGAGAGTTATTCCATCAGCCATTTTTTTCCAGCTAAACTACTAAGATTTGGTCACATAGTTTTGTTTTGTTTTTTTTTTGTTTTCCCATAGTGAACATAAGGACAGTGACACATGGAATTGTAAAAATACCAGATTGGTACTAAATAAACCTGCCTCTGCCACTATCTAACTATACTTATCCAAACAAAGCACCCACCCAACATACTTTTTTTTAATCAGTGAAATGAAAGAGTTGAACTTGGTCAACATTTACCAACATTTTTTATATTTCTAAACCCCTTTCTTTGAAAGACATGATTTAGTGAGACCCATTATGCATTTAAAAATCATTTCATCATTTATGTATACCATATGTGATTTTTAAGTAAAATATGTTTTTAATTGTACATAGTATATTAGTAAAAGTTTTCATTTATATGTAATGTAATAATCATCACCATGTTACATAAGTTTCTTTTATTTATTTAAGAAGTGATGCATGTTGTTTAATTTGTTTCAACTTATGTAAGAAAAACAATGTGTTGACTAATTTCTGAAATGTTATTATATTGCATTTTATTTTGGAATGGCATGTACTATAAAGTATAGATCAAAATTTTGATTACATAGTATGCATCAAAAGTAGATTAAGTTACCAGTCAAAAATTTCAGGATGAAGAAATGAGTGGGGTTTTCTCTCATATTGGGTGCCTGTGAGGGTGAAGCTCTTAGGGCATTTCCAGGGATTAAATAGTCCTTAAAGATAGCTTTGCTAATACAGAAGTGAGAATTAACTCCATTGGGCTAAAAAGGTAAAAATAACAAAAAGTAGTGGGATTCCTGAATATTACATAGAGTGTCTGGTGTCAGACACACCTCCCTTGTATGTGACCTGGGCAAGTTATCAATATTTAAGCTTTTTGAGTCAGTTTACTCATCTGTAAAATATAGAAAATAGAAGTACAAAGTGTACAAGAGTTGTGAGAAGTAAATGAGACAATGTACATAAAACACACAGGGCAGTACTTGAACATAGTAAACTTTCCATATATTTAATTACAATTATTGTTTCCTTGTCTGATGCTCCTATAGTAAGACAATTTTAATAAAATTTTTGATGCATTTTTTTTTTTTACTTTCAGGTTTCTGAGGAGAATTCCTATTTGCTAAGTGAAAATTTACCAAGTGCCAGAATTTCAGTCCAGCTGTCTACTAACCAGAATTTTTTAGGTGCAATATCAGTAGGGTAAGTTAATAATGAGAAAACAGAAGGGTTGTCCTTCATGCTTTCTTTTATCAACTTAACCATTCACAAAATAATTTTCTGACATTGTATGGATAAATTGCCAAGATTCTATTTGAAAGGAAATTTTATAAGAATTTATAAATTTTACAAGTTTAAGATGGTTTTCAAAATATCTCTAGTATTTAAATATTATCATATTAATATTGGATTTTCTTCATTGTTTCATTGACTGGGGTGAGAAAGAACTTTTTGAAAAGGTATAGCTAAACTTTTATTTAGTTAAGCAATATCTGGTTATTACATTAGCCTTTCTTCCCTTTTCTCTGGCATTCTTTTTTTCCTCTTTTTAAATTATTTTTGTCATTATTATTTATTGGCATACATTGGATAGACAACAAGGAAAGCAGTATAAATCTGCAAAATGAAAAGTTAATATTTATTAGTATTACCAGTGATGAAGGAATGATTGATCTGAGAAAAGACTAAATCTAGCTGTGGACGTAAATTGACTCATACGATTAGGTTCTGTAGCATTTGCCTTCTGTGCCCACTGGGATGCAATGAAGAACCCTGAGCACACCTGTCTACAGAGAGAAGGGTGAATGTCTTTGAGTTTCTCATCATGCAAAACACTTTTCATATTAAAAAATGTTTCTGGGAGGAAAAAAACTAAACGAATGCACACTCAACTATAACTGACAAGATAGGTTGGCTTTGCTTTTACTCTGGAGATCTCTGATTGCTAAAAGCATCAGTCACTTGGGGAAAAGAGTGGAGATTAGAGACTGGACAGGTTGTGCTGGAAAAGCAAAAAGGTAAGGATGGGCAGCCGTCCTGGCAAGTCACACAGCCCCTGCAGACCGGTGGCAGGACTGGTCTCTGCCAGTGCTGTGACAGCTGGCAAATATTTTGACAATCATCTCTGGAAGCACCTATCTCAATTTTTCCTTTATTTCTCGTTAACTTCAGATAAAAGTTAGCCATAGATGTTTATGTTTTACATAAATCTATTAAATCATTTGATTATTTCATCTGCTAAGGTTTAAAATGGCTTTATCCGTATATTTAAAATACCAAATGCTTGGTTTTTTTTCCTTAGATGTCAACCAAATGAAGATAAGTGTTCTTTTAAAAGCTGCAGTTTCAATTTCATTTTTGGAGAAAACATGGTAGAAAGAGTTTTGGTAAGATTTTGGTAAATGTTTCTATTATTATACGGAGAGCTATCACTTCAAATTTCTGAAGGCAAATTATTAAATAATTAAAAGCAATGTTAAACTGGAGTATACTTTTTACCTGCTGGGTTTGAAGGCACATTTTCTTTAACTAGAAAGATTCTCCTGGGAAGCATGTCCTAGTTGTTAGAATAGTAGACAGGAATCCACAGAGGAAGGGAACTGTATAATTATAAAATTATTACTAATGTGAAATATTAAATAGTTCTTTGACTTATGTTAGATCACTGGTACCCAAGGAAATCCCAAGATTATCTGCAATAGCTAAATAAACTCAAATGGTGATATTTTAATATAGTTTTTCAATAGCATTTTCCAAACAAGATGCATTTAAAATTAATTGCCAGTTTGTTCTTACTAGTTAACCACAATGCTACCTTCAAGCTTTTACATCAAAAAGCATTATTATAGCTTTTTTTTGCTAGCTTTAAGAGAAAAAATCATAATGTTTTACTTCCCTAGGGGGAATTTATTTGCCTAGTGAAAACAACTAACTACCATCATCCTTATTTAATACTGAGTATCCTAGAAGAGGCAGCTGCTGCTCTGCCCTTCGCAGAGTTCTGATGTCTAAGACAGCAGAATCTACAATGGGGAACTGTACAGCAAAGTGAAAGCTGTGGAACAACTATGCCTCTGGTTTCATCTGGTCCATCACATCCTCATGCCTGTTCCAGCTTTCACTCAGATCAGGATGGTAGCTGAGATAGCGTCAGAGGACTAGCTTGTCTTAGGGTTTACCAGTTACATGAAGAATCCCAAGGAAGCTGCAGAGATTTTAAAACCTGCATAAGGGCTCTGATGAATGAAAGAACTAATTCATGAAGCCAATTTAGTTCAAGATTTTCAGGGCTTTCATAAATCAGTCATTTTTAAGCTCTAGTTTATTTTAGACATACCCCCGGCTACATGCCAATTCAAGAGTAACATCAGAACTTTTTGGCTTAGAGGTTCTCTTCTGTCATGCCCAAAATGAAGGTCTACTCCAACCGTCCTAGAGCTGTTGACCTATACCTTTGCATGTGAACCAGAATGGACCAGCCTCCAGGTTGAAGTTCCAGGCAGCGTAGTTAGGCACATTTATTCCTTATCATTTATTTCTAAGTTTGACACTAGATTAGACACAGCTTCTATAAGATGTCAGACATAATGCTTTCCAAACCTCACAGGATCAACTTTAACATTCAACTCAATTTACCAAACATGTACTGAGTTCTTATGGTATGTAAAACATTGATCTCAAATTTGGCTGCATATTAGAATCACCTGGTGAGACTTTCGGGCTTTCTCATCCCTGGGCCTCATCCCAGATCAATTAAATCAGAATGTTTGTGGGATAAGCTAGGGTATCAGGTGATTCTAATGTACAGCCAGGTTTGAAAACCACCTGAATAAGTGGTTATGCAAAGCTACAGGAGACACTATGCCCTAGAGGCATTTATAATCTAGTAAGAGGAGATAAATACCTATACAAAAAAACTGTAGTCGGGACAATAGGTTTGGTTTGAGAAGGAACTTGTGCACATTCCCTGTGTGTATTTTAACTTATAAAGAAACGTGAGCTTCCTATCTCTTGTTGGTAATATCCCAAAGATAACAGGAACTATAGAGAAGATTTATACTTGTCCTCTAATCCTGTAAACACGAGGCCTTGTGATTTGGGGACCAGGATGCACTCCTGGCTTGTTGGCTGACCATGTGCTTTCAGAGTAAGTCATTTAAACTTTCTGTGCCTTAGTTTCTATTTCCTTAAAATAGGAATAATTACACCCCTCTCTACCAATTGTAAGGGAATATCTTGATGTCCAATTAAATAATGTGAAAGAATCTTGAGTTGGTGAGGGAAAAGATACAAACGTGGCCGGGCGCGGTGGCTCACGCCTGTAATCCTAGCTCTCTGGGAGGCCGAGGCGGGCGGATTGTTTGAGCTCAGGAGTTCGAAACCAGCCTGAGCAAGAGCGAGACCCCGTCTCTACTAAAAATAGAAAGAAATTAATTGGACAACTAAAAATACATAGAAAAAAAAAATTAGCCGGGCATGGTGGCACATGCCTGTAGTCCCAGCTATTCGGGAGGCTGAGGCAGAAGGATTGCTTGAGCCCAGGAGTTTGAGGTTGCTGTGAGCTAGGATGACACCACGGCACTCTAACCCGGGCAACACAGTGAGACTCTGTTTCAAAAAAAAAAAAAAAAGATACAAACGTGAGTTCTTAAGTATCACTGTTCCAATTCTCCCTGTTCTGCTGGGGGATATATACTATTATAAAGGGCTTAGCAATAACTCAGTCTTTTCTCATGCAGGCCTTGGTTACAACAAATGTACAAAGCCTCAAGTATGCAGCTTTAAAAGTGACTGTTGGCAAAAATCGCCTTGGAGGAAAAGTTATGATTTTTTCTACAAAGATGTTCTCTGAGATATCTAGTGGGGTCTCTGCATAACTTTTTTTTCTTTTTACCATGAAGTGGATGGCAAAAGTGAATTTCTTGGAATACTAAAATACTTTGAAACAGAAATGATAGTTGTACCTTCTGGGTATCAGGTTAGCTTAGTGGGAGTATGGAACAGTTGCTACCTTCTTTTGTGCCACTGGAACTTTTTCCATTGCCGCCAGGACTAGATCCTACCTGAAGTAGGCTGGTGATAACTAGATTATGTTTTCTGAGTATTAGAACCAAGACCTTCTAACAATAAGGAAGAGTTCCTTGTTCAGCACATAGGAATACAAAACAAAACCATAGCAGCTAAGCTCGTTTGTTGTGTTGAGATAGAACAAAAGTATCTTTTGGCTTACTGCAATAATGCATCTTTTTCCCCACCTAGGATACTCAAAAACTCACCCAGCCTCAGTCTGAAAATGATTCATATGCCAAGGAAAAACCATTCAAATCCACTCTGAAATTTCCTATCAACTCTTTAAATTCAAGTAAGAATTATTTCATTTGTAAAACATTTGATTTGATTCAACCAGTTTGTTTCCTGATTTTCATGTCATTTAATTTCTATAAAATAAAAAAATATAGCATTTCAAACATTTTTGGTAAAGATTAAAGCATATAAATATGGTTACCTGATGTATAAGCTTTAAAATTTTTTTGACTTAAGTCTATGGAGGAATCAATAAGGAGATTCTACCCAAACTCAGGTGCTTTGAATTTTTGGAAACATTTATTATTATAAAAAGCCAAGGAGATGTGTGTTAAGGGCAACAAAGAACTTTCACAGTAGAGAAAATGTGGACTTTTATGTGTTTTTCCTCCATTTTCTCTTAGGAACAAACTCTATTAAAAATACATCCCTAATTGAATCAGCTGCTGCTTTCTCTTCCCAACCACCACAAAAATGTTTGCTGGAGGAAATTGATGTTGTAACAGGGGAGGAAGAAGAACATAATGTGTTAAAGGTCTGTATATCACACATTACTCTTCCTGGTAGCACTTACATACATGGAATAAAGTTACCATCGGCAGGGACATCTTTAAAAGTGCAGACAGAACAGTGTTCATGAAGACTAAGTTGTTTTAATAAAAATGCTGGAGGCTCCCAAAGATCAGACTAATATTTTGTTGTCTTCTTATATTTATATGCATCATTTGCATAAAATGGGTTGTTGGGTTTACAACTATTCATATTAGTCCCTTATAAAGAAGACAGCCAAGGATCCTGTCTTAAAATAACTCCAGACCCATGCTTTATACTTTTCATACTTGCTTTTATAATTAGTGTTATCACATGATTAAATAATTCTACTTACACTGAAGGTTTTGCAATGATGATGACTTGATTTCAGTTCAATAAGAGGAGTTTTGTTTTCCTTTTTAAAAAGTTTAGAATTTCATATAACTCAAGCATTTCACGGATGTACACTACAATATCATACATAGGATTTGAATGTTCACTATCAGCATAGGGATAGGAAATGTAATTACTACAACTTTATTATTTTTCAACAAGGCAGCAATGTCTCTTTGCCTTTCTTTATCTGTTTTTCTCTCAAACTCTCTCCATTCCGTTTCACTTCCCCCATGATCTACAGACACAAGTGTATCTCAAAGCATAACACTTGGATTAGATTAACTTTAGCCCTATTGAAGTAATTGCTAGGTGTGAAGCTCTGGCATGCTATATTGTTAACAGGTTGTCTAGGTGATTTTTGTACACAGCAGTATTTGAGAACCACTGGTAATCATTAAATTATAGTAAGGTACCCTGTGGTATTACATCCTAGTTATTCACATTCTCATGCTCTCTTTGAAAATTTTTAAGCATGAAAATAGTTCTGCAATTTCTTTATTTTCAAATAACATTACATAGACCAAATAATAAGTTTAATTTAAAAGTTGGTGTGTATATATATACGTATATATATAGAGAGAGAGATTTTTAAGTGAGAAAGCAGAAAGTATGGTATTGTACAATTTATAGAAAAAAGAGGAACATATATGTATTGGCATGTGTATACATATAAATATCTCTGGAAGGATAAACAAACTATCAACAACAGTGGTTACCTGTTGTGGGGGTGGAAATTGGTAGATGGGAAACAAGGGTTAGAGGGCCTTTTCACTTTTTATGTCTTTTTACTTTTTGATGTTTGAAAAAAAAATTGCATGTTTTTAAAAGTTAAATGTAATAAATTTTAAAAGCTGGTATATAAATCATAAACAAAGGTTATTCTGGTAAAATAGCAGACAAATAAGTGTTATGGCATAGGAAATAATTTGCTTTGAAAAAAATTTCTATATATTTTACATTTTTAAAAATTGTCATTTAGATCAACTGCAAGCTTTTTATATTCAACAAAACAACACAATCCTGGATTGAAAGAGGCAGAGGAACTTTGAGACTGAATGACACAGCAAGCAGTGACTGTGGAACATTACAGTCAAGACTAAGTAAGGAATCATTTTGTAAAGCAAGGCATGCTTTCTCAGGGTAAAAGTTCTAATATAGGTACACATAATTTTCTGCAGATGTGTTATAAAACACATCAATAAATCAGCTTATTGAAAAAACAATATCATTCCTAACGTACTATAGGAGCTTCCCATTTCAAGTAGGCTCTCCTGTTACACTGCATGGATTCAGTTCTGGCTCCAGCACTGACTAACTGGTAACCTTGGACAGGTTTCTTAATCTCTTTCTGCCCTAGTAGCATCAATTTAAAACGGGGATGTAGTTCATGACTTACCGATTGTGAGACTGCAACAAGCTAATGCATGTAAAATACCTATGTCAGAGCCCAGCACACACCTGAATAGTAATCTCATTATTGTTTGAAAAAATATGATGCAAATTATTTAGTAAAGTGAAACGTTTTTCTAAAAGAAAATACTTGCCACATAATTTATCCTTGGCATTCCAAACATGGTGTGGGGGTTGGGATGAAAAGTCAGTTTCTAAGGATAAAAGGTGCATTGAATCCTGCAGGCAGAGTGATGATCAGAAGCTGGAGCCAGTCAAACTGAAAGATACAAGAGGTTTGGTATTCAAAAAACCACAATGGGCATTGTTCAGAGGCCCAAACTGAAAGAGAGCACAGGCAGAGATCCCATGGGGTAAATGGGTTTACTGGTCAATTTTGAGAGGTCAAAGCTTTGGAGGAGACCACTGATAGGAGCTGGATCCAGGTATGTGGATAGTTGTTGAGTTTTTGATATATCAAGCTGTAGAAATGAGTAAGGATAAAATTCAGATAAAAAGAATAGGAACAGTATCTTCAGTTCTGTAACTGACAAACAAGTTTCTAAATAACCCAACCAAGTAATATTCCTAAGGCAGGTACTAGTTCTCTACTCTGATTTAATTCTACTGCCTGCCAAATCTGTTCCCCCTCCCCCGCAAAAAAAATCAAAAACAACAAACAAAACCAAAAACCCAAAACAACTTTTCTTTTTATTATGCAGGTAATACCCATTCATTGTAGAAAACAAAAACAAACATGGATCAATGAAAGAAAGAAATAAAATCACTTAAAGACTTATCTTCCTGAGATAGCATCTGTTAATAGAATATATTCTTCTGGACATTGTTCTCTATATACATAAATGTATACATAGATTGTAAAATTTGTGAATCATTGTGTTTATTTTGCTTTGTAACATGATTTTTTCTTTTACATGTCACACTATGATCATCTTTCCACATCAATAAATGTATTTCAGCAGTATTCTTAATGGGTTCATAATATACTCTTAAATGGTTGCACCATAATTTATTGAACTAATTTCATTTTTTGGACACTTAAGGTTTTTGTTTCAGTTTTCTCCATTGTAAACAATTCTTAGATAAATATTCTTCTGACCATTAAGTCTTAAAAGGAGTTCTAAAATTTTAACCACTTTTAAATATTATGGTAAAAACAATGTAATCCCAACACTTAAGCTAAAAAAAAAAGTTCTCCAACATAATACAACTCAAATACGATTTGAAAACCAAGTTATAATCTAGTTAAATTACAACTTAACAGTAAACGTACAGTCTGAAAAACAACTACAAGATTTACTTTGCTTTCAAAAACACTGAATTCCCCTGGAAGGCTAAGGCGTCAACAGTTCTGTTATCTGATGTACTCACCTTCCTTTTTCAGTTATGCGCAATCAAGGCAGTCTAAGGCTGATCCTCAACAGCAAACTGTGGGCTCAAATGAAGATTCAAAGAGCAAACCACAAAAATTTACAAATAACAGCTACTGATTTAGAAGACTATAATATCAAAATATTTTTAATTCAGGTAAGTGAGAAATTTCGGTTATAGAGAATTATCCTGCTATATTAAAAGATCTCTGAAATTACTAATTTGGTTTTTTCATTTTGTTTAAGTAATCTGTACCAATGGCAAAAAACCAGCCATTCATTATGGTTGTTTACAGCCTCAGAAATTAACACCAAAGTAATCAATTGGTATCCATTCCAAGACATTTGTACGATCTATGCAATCAAATCTCTACCCTTTTCTTTACTATTGAACTTATGTCAACAGTCTTACTAAGTTACCAAACTGGCTACTGTCACAAAGGGCTCCCAGAAAGAGGTCAGCAGAGTCTGAAGCCTGACGTTTATCCTGCAAACTGAGATTGAGAAGGCTTTGGGATTACCAGAAAGGAACCAGTGAGCAATGGAAAAACACAGGGCTGGCAAGTTAAAACAACCAGTCCAATAGCAAATTCCAATTATGGACATGAGTAGATCTCCAAGGTAACAAGATGGGAGCACAGCTTTAGCTGTTCCTGGCAGCAGGAATGCTCAACCTCAAATACAAGATCCAGACTCAAGAGAGCTGGCAAGAATAAAGCAAAAAACCAACCAACAAAAAACACAAAAAAACAAAAAATCCCTTGGTTTCCCCATGGGCTGAGTGCCAGAAGACTGGAGAAAGCTGAGTACCCAAGAGACTAAGGGATAGGTGACAATACAAGCAAATTGGCTTCCATATAGTAATGTGAAAACAGTTGGTAAGTGCCCAGTGATGAAAAACCAAGGTTTTATTAACCACCAGTAAGTGCACTGTTAGGTATAAGTGATGTTGAGTATTAAAATGTGAGGGTAAGAGAATGTTCAAACCCTGTTTACCACTTTTTAGGGAGATGATACTGTCAGGCCAGATCCCCCTGGTTTTAGGTGGGTAAAGCAGCCTGCCAGAGACTGAAACTGTTGACCATGATTAGATTCTGGTGCTCGATACCTTACACATGCTGACTTTTTAAATAGTAGGAGACTTATTAGAGATAAGCAAACCAAATGCAATAAAAATCACTCAAAACTCCATCCTCAGAGATGGTCACTATTAACATTTTTATCTTATATTTTAGTACATATGTGCATCTGTGTGTATGTATATATAAACATACATATGTACCATATTGTACATACTGTACTATATGACCTTCAGGCAAGTTACCTAGCTTTCCTTAAACTAATTTTACTCATCTGCAAACTGATGGTAACAATAATACACTTTAAAAGGCTGCTGAGATTAAATAGCTACTATGATTGCAGAATACATACATGTGATTTTTAATTTTTTTTTTTTTGAGACAGAGTCTCATTCTGTTGCCTTGGCTAGAGTGCAGTGGCATCATCATAGCTCACTGTAACCTCAAACTCCTGGGCTCAAGCGATCCTCTTGCCCCAGCCTCTGAATAGTTGGACTACAGGCACGTGCCACCATGCCCAGCTAATTTTTCCATTTTTTGTGGAGATGGGGTCTCTCTCTTGCTCAGGTTGTCTTGAACTCCTGAGCTCAAGTGATCCTCCTGCCTTGACCTCCCAGAGTGCTAGGATTACAGGCTGTGAGCCACCTTGCCCAAACTATCTATGTAATTTAACTTAATGTAAATGAGTATTTTCATGACATTAATAGTAGTTCATTCTTCAAAAATTCTTTTATTAGGTGAAAGAATTCTATTCTACTATGGACTGTAATTTATTCCATTAATCCCACTGACCTGAATGATAAAAACCTGAAATTGAAATATCAGCCAATTTGCTGACTAGCAACTCATACAAGTCATTTTACCTTTCTGAGACAAATTTCCTCTTTTGTAAAAGGAACAGAGAAACAAGTACATATTGGATACGTGTGCTATCTGCTTTTGCTAATATAAATGAAATTAATAATGAACCCACAGTTTTATTGTAAGGATTGAACTAAAAAAGAATATTATAAGAGTAAATGTTATATCAATGTTATTGTTACCATAATTTTTATATTAATAGCAACCATAAAAATAGCATAGAAAAGTACTAAAAGTAAGAACTTCTTATGTGTTTATGGTACAATATCACAGACTGCTCTAATGAGCTCAACTTCTCCACAAAGCTATGTGGCTTGGAGGAATGTCTAAACAAAGCGATGGAAAGTAAATGGAAATCTTTTTTTCCTCACAACCCCATAATTTTCTATAGTGTAAAATAGTGGAGGAAGGATGGTCTTAACACACTTAAATTCAAATAGAAATTTTGAACCACAAAATTTCATTTTCTGAATTTAAAATGTACAAATTGGGTCCTCATAAAATCATACACTTTAGGATGCAATTTGGCTCAAGATTAATTGGCTCTTTTTCTCTTAATTTTTAGGGTTGTTAACACTTATTTACATTCTAGATTTACGCCATATAAATCCTTCCTCACTGATAGTGCAAGATTAAAAATGTGTAAAAGGTGGCTAACATTAATCAGTTATTTATATTCTTAACAACTTAATTTTCCTCATACAGGCCAGTGCCAAAGATACAGGATATCTGTATGCAGCAATACATCATCGTCTTGTTGCACTTCAAAGCTTCAATAAGCAAAAGGATGTCAATCAAGCTGAAAGGCAGTCAGAAACAGTCCAACAATTAAACTGTGATAGCTGTGATGAGGATGAGGATGATTTCACCCAAGTCACTAAAAATAGATCAGGTAAATAGCCTTTGTTTTCTTAGGTCAGAGGTTTAAAAAAGAAATCTTAAGAACAATCTTAATATATTAAATAGGTTTTTAAAAAGTGGAGTTGATCCATTTAAAGTGGGTGGTGGTTACAGCCCTGGCTTTTGGGATCTGAGGAATGGATTTGAAAATCACTGTTTTCTATAAGTGATCTTCATTAGGATTCAGTGTTTGTCTTGTGTGGATTTAAAACTAATTCATCATTCTTTTTGGAGAAAATCATTGTCAAAAATAGTAAGCTCAACTTGTTATATAGATGTGACTATTCTAATAAAGTCATCCAAGTATTTTCAGTAATTATTTCACTTGAATTCTGTATTACAGAGGACTGAATGATACAGTTACAAAGATAGTGTAGTAACAAACGTTTTTTTCATCTTTTAATCATTTTGAAATCTTAAAGCTGCTTTAATTATACATAATTTGAGAATCTATCAAAGAACATGTATATAACTGGATGAAATATCTTCATTTGCTTAATACTAAAAATGTAATCAAAAGGAAAAATATATAAAACATGAAGATCAGTATCATAACTTGCTTGACTCAGTAAGCCAGAGAACTAAGTGAATAAGATTTTTCTGGCTACTTTAAACAAATCTATTAAAAATGGTTTATTATTCTTTGAAATATATAAAATGAATAAAAGTATATTTTATATTATGTTTATATTGTAAACAATAAAATGAGATCTATTAGAAAATTAGTTGGTATTCATTAAAAATGTCAATTTGAAAGAAAGATTAAATGGCAAATTCTCTTACCAACCAATGACACATAATTATGAAATCTATATTCTATTATATTCCATTTTAGGAGAGGGGTGATATGCAACTATCTTAATGTAAAACAATGGCAATAATGCAATGCAAATGTCAATCCCATGAACACTCTTTCCCTTGCCATTTGTTCCCCTTTTCACTTAGTATCTTCTCCAAGAGGTATTGCAAACAGATTCTAAAATTAAATGGAAGCAGTAAAAAGTCTAATTTTTTGGACTCTGTTGCCCATAAATTAAAAAAGGCTTAATTATCTAAAAAGAGGTCATGTTTAAAATTATTAGCTACATTTCCAAATGTTACTTATACAAATGTAGATTCTGTATCTTTCATTTCCTTACCAATGAGCATACTCATGAGTATATTCATGTTCAATTATATTCAATATTAAATCTGGCTTAAATATAATATTGTATAATAAAATATGTTTAATTTATATCACAGATCCTTCTAGGTGGACCTACAGACAGTCAGTTGCCTGTTCATGAGCACCACCTACTATAAACATGACAACATCTACAAAAAAGATTGGTCACCCTGCTGAAAATACTAAACCATCCTAACTAATTGAGAAGATCTATTCATTCCTTGAAATAGAAAGCTTAAGAAATGTAACTTGTTGCAATTAAAACTTTTCTCTTATGTTTTATATTTTACATTTTGATTAGAGTGGAGAAAAAAGAATTTAAGAAATAAATGGACTTCAGAAGTTCAAAATTTATCATTTTTGAAGAAGTTAATTTAGAATAGAATTTGATAACTAATTTGGACTATTCATCACATTGATGGATATAATACTTAAAATCATATCTTGCTAGATTTGACAAATAGCTAACAAAAATGTTTATTTTTTTTTAGTCATACATTGGCCAGAAAACAAATATTTTACTAAATTTTCAGAGTCATTTCTTTGAAAAACACTATAATTATATGATAACCTTTCACTAAATCATGTTTATCCTCTAGGAAATGTATATTTTCATTTAACCTTTGGATTTCCCAATACTATAAGCTTATATATTCACAATATAAATTCCTTTAAAAAGAGCATCTATTCTTGGACTTGTATTTATTTTATTTTGTATATATACTTGACTTATGGTCAGCATGCAATAGTTGAACAAAATGAACAAAATATATTACCTATGTCTCAAAATACCAAATATGTTAACTTGCTGTTCTTTGCTTTGTTTATGTAATTAAATTGTCATTAATATTCTAGTAGGCATGGCTGTATAAAGACCTTTCTTAAACACATGTACCATATATAGCCAAATGAATCTTTTTCTTAAATGGCATTAGAGTAGAATTTAGTAATTTAAACAATTGTGCAGCAGACTTTTGATGCTATATTTTGAGATGTTTCAGAGTATATGTTTCAGGTCCTTTATGAAAGGATACTTTCTTTCACACAAGAAAATAGCTGTATTTCATTTTTCAATCCAGTTTGATCACCCTGTGGTTTCAAAATGAATTTTGATTGTGACCCCTAAACAATTCCCCTTAGGAGATAAAAATTCACAATTAGAAAATGATTTCTGAAAATGTTCTGAACAATGGCAACATATTTGGAATAGGAATAACTTCACAAAGTGATACTTTGAAGAACAATATGCATTTGGAAGTATACACATGAATATATTTTTAAAAGTTATACTAATTTATTATAATACATTTAATATAATAATAAATATATAATTATATATGTATCTATTAAGTCAAACCTCAGCTAATGCCTAAAAATTTAGTACATGACTGTTGAATTAACTTTTAGGTCATGATTTAGTCGGTTAATTGTTCAGTTTTGCTCTTTCCTTATTAAGTAACTATAACAGTATAAGTTAGCTAATACGAGAGGCCCATTTATTCTTCCAGTGGCTATAGAAAATATATGGTACCTAATATCCTTTACTTCTAACTGAAGCAGTGGCTCAGAAAATGAAGAGGAAAAAAAGTTAACGTGAGAGAGGAAGAGAGAAAAGGTAGAGAGAAGAAAAAAAATGAGCTTTAGCATGAAGGGAAGGATAAAAACAAGGGAAAAGAGAATTTTTTTTACTTCTTCTGGATCCAGAATATACTCAGTGGAAAATTTTCATTAGAAGCAAATATAAACAGGGAGACATTTGGGGAAGATATTAATAGCATAGCAAGAATACAAAGGAGTCCGAAAATGTCCAAATTATAGAAAAAGTTGAGGTTACTTAAGGTTGTTACCCTCTAAGTTACTACTAGCAGCTGCTGAGAGGCAAAGTTCTCGGTCAGAAGGGGTCAGTGACAGAACGTTTAATAGTAAACTAAATGCGTATCAGACTCAATTGTGTATATTTCCAGTTTAATGTACTACCTGGCACACAGTAGGCATTCAATAAATAGAATAAACCGATGAATGAATCCCCGGGCTGGTGGCTAGCTGCGAAGAGTCACAGATTCACTGAGTCAATTTGGGCTTCGTAGAACCTTGGAATCACTTTTAGTTCAACCCATCATTTTACAGATGAGAAATCTGAGGCTCAGAAAGATGAAGTAACCTGCCCAAAGTCCAGAAGCTTATTGGTGGTGCCAGGACTACAAAAGCCAAAGCAAGAGGATCTTCCGAGCTGAAGGAATTAAACACCGGGATGTGCACTGCCATTTGATTCTCCCCTTATAATAGTTTTTTCTCCTATTCCCATTACTTCTACCCTAGTCCAGGTCCTTATCACTTCACGTGTAATTATTCTAAGAGCCTCTCAGTCTCCCTTCCTCCTTTTCCCTCCCAATTTACTCAACTTTCCAAAGCCAGATCAATAGTCGTCAAACATTGCTTCAACTCACTCCTTTCCAGTTAAAGAGCCTTCAGAGAACTATTGTCTATAGGATAAAGTCCAAATTACTAACATTCTTAACCCTTCGCTCTAGTCCTATCTAGCTTTTCAACATTTTATCTCCCCATCTAGAAATGCTCCCTGTGACTGGACTCCTCTGCCCATTATCCTCCAAGCTCCTCAGTGGCTGCGCCTTTTTCCCTCAGGGCTGATGGCTCTTCGGTGGTCAGCCGGGGAGGCCCAGGGTCCCACGTTTGAAGGACCCTGTGCTAGGCTTAACGCTCTGAGGTCCATCTTGATGTTCTTAATGACTTCTGAACGAGAGGCTTAGCATCTTCATTTTGCACGGCCCCACAAAATTATGCAGCCGGTTTTGGGTCAGTCTCCTCAGCCCCTAGCCCAGCGTTGGAAACACCAGCTATCCAACAGGCACTGGTTAAATGAACGAACAACGGGCATGTGGTCTAGTTTTTGAGGTAATAACGAAAAAGAACGGAGCCGAGCGAGAAGCGCCAGACACCTGCCTTCCCGCCAGTCGCTCAAAACCCCGCCCACAGCCCCCGCGCGGCCTCAGACCGTTTCCAGCAGGATTCCTCAGGGCAGCTCGAAAGCCAAATAGGATTCCAGCCCTTTCCCCGGTCGCAGCCAATCCCCGCAGCCCCTCGGGCTCCGAAACTGCAGCGGGCTCCGATTGGCTGACACAGTTAGCCTGGGAGGGCGAAGAGCAACTACAGGGAGAGGGGTGGAGCGGGAGGTCGGCCTAGGGTTTGTGAAGCGGCCACTGCGCAGGCGTGAGTGAAATAGGTAAACAAACAAACAAACCCCACCAGGCTGAGGCCTCCATCTCTTCCCCGCCTACCTTTCCCTCGCGTGTGGTATCTCGCCTCCCAATCGCCACGCTTTGCCCGCCCCCGTCAACGGCTGGGCCCGTCCCTCTTGCAGCGCGGGCCGCGCACGTCTCCGCACTTAACCTCTACCCGCCCGGCGCGGAGTTAGAGGCCCGGGCGGCGCTCACTCGGGCGGTGGGGAGCGGAGGCGGGAGCCCGAGCCTGCAACCGCGGCCCTGCAAACGATGACTTGCTACCGAGGCTTCCTGCTGGGCAGCTGTCGTCGCGTGGCGGGCGGCCGGGCGGCGGCGCTGCGGGGGCCGGGTGCTGGAGGCCCTGCCGCGCGGCCCCGGCTCGGCGGTGACGGCGGCGGCCAGCGGCACCTGGGGCAGGGGCAGCAGCGCGAGCTGGCGGGCTGTGGCAGCCGCCCCGACGGCGGCTTCCGCCCCTCCCGGGTGGTGGTGGTGGCCAAAACCACCCGGTACGAGTTCGAGCAGCAGCGGTACCGTTACGCGGAGCTCTCGGAGGAGGACCTGAAGCAGCTGGTGGGTCCCGGCTGCCCCCGCCGTTGTGTCTCGGTCCAGTTCGCTCCCTGGCTGGGCTAGAGCTTTGGGGGCGGCTGCACCCCCTCGGGCGAGACCTCTAGGGACCACTCTTCTTCCCAGGGCACCCCAGATCCCCTGCCTGTCTCTCTCGCTGCCCCCTAATTCTGGGTTTGCCCGTGGGCCCCCCCTTGCTTCTATGCGTGTGTGTTTGTATGGGTGTGAGAGGGAGGGGGTCAGTGTTAGTGCTGAGACCTCCAAGGCAGAGGCGCCCATCAGTGGAGGAAGAAGGGCTGCTTAGTGGAGTGGCCCCATAGTGTGAGAGGGGCTTGGGGATTCAGTTGTGCTCTTGCCACCCCCACCCCCTTGTGGTGACACAACCCAAAAAATTGGGCCGGTGGCCTGAGATCTGGACGCCCAGAGAAAGGTGGTCACGAGTTGCCTCTGAGAGCTGCGGGAAATGGGGTGAATACGGAGGACACACCCCCTTTTACTCTGCGGGACCACAAGGTCTGGGACACTCCGGAAAACCCTTCAGGGAGAGCCTTTTTCATGCTGAAACGTGGTCGTCAGACAAGGTTCTAGGAGTTTGTATTAAAAGCACACGTGTCTTAGGTACTGAGACAAAAGGAGAAAGGGGGAAAATTTGACTTGAAATATATGTTACTAAGTAGAAATTTCAGACAAGGGGCAAGTATACCGGCTAATGTATGAAATAAAAAGCCCACGTCTCTAATGTAGCAATACTGCCACAATAGACTATATTTGGTATGTTTATTAATGTTTTTGCAAAGTATATAAATCCAAGAAGAAAAACCCTGAGTTTGGTCTTCTTCCTCACCCCTTCCTTTTTTTTATTTTTTAAAATTTATGATCCCATTTCCCCACCCACCAACTGTAGGAAAAGGAGTCTCCAAGGCTAACATGAAAAATATGCCTACAAAAATCTCTATTGGAAATCCCTAATTGTTGGTACTGTGGACCAGAAGGCTTTGGAATTAATTGCATAAAACTGTAATCTAGTTTAATTCTGTGCAAGAGTAGGCAGCCTGTTCTAAACATCTGATAGCCTATGTAATCTTCAGCGAAGTTATTTTGTGCAGGCATCAAAATGAAATTGTAAATCATCTTTGCGTAAAATCGTGAATCTATTGTCAACATTAAACACCTTGCTGCTTTGATGAGTCAATTGAAGAGGGGCCCTGGGGCATTCACCTGATGGGAGAAAGTCTGGGTGCAGATTTCTCTATTTTTCCTAAGTGTTTGAAGGTAGCAGCTTATAGAAACCACTGTCATTTAAAGAATAAATGAACAGTTTGAACAGGAGGTTAGGGTAGTTGAATTTATGTTAGTGAAATTGTGGGTGAGGCAGGGAATAGTAATGTCAGAAAAAAGTACCTTGTTTCTGTTTTGGGAAAGGGGTGTGTCCTTTAGGTTGTACTCATAATTTTGCAAGGTCTAGCTTTTAGAATTTGTCAAATGGCATACGTGCATAAATATGTTCTTCATACAATTTTATCGGTATCCTAGAACAATTTAAAATAGTACACTCAGTTGGCATGTTCATAGTGTGGGATTGAGGGTGGGGAGCTTGGAATTCTAGGCCCTGGTTTCCTGTGGTTAACTTCCTATGTGTTTTTAACTTCCCTGGGCCTCATGGGTGAAAATGATACTTTTTGTGTAGTATAGTCAGTTTTCAAAGTGCTTTCACCTAGTTCATTATGTGAAATGCTACGGTTGTGTTAGATAGCCTCCAGGGTCCTTTCTAGTGCTGGCATTTTGAAACTGGCTAACTTTTTCAAGGCCTCAAGAAAATGTGTGGCATCTCAATTAGGATTAACTCTTGGACCCCTGAACTAGAGTGCCACTAATAAAAAAAACTTAAAATGTAGGGAAAATCAGTAAGTCTTTAAAAATCAAACTCCCTAGTGTACCCACTCTGAGTGGAGAAATCTCTAATAGGTAAATATTTTTCTATTGCTAGGTAATACCGTTTGGGATAAGAAAGCTTTGAAGTAAAACTCCTGAACCGTAGAATACAGTTTTGTAATTGCCAGGCAGTGGAATAGTTTCTGTTGTTGTTGTCATTACAACTTTATTGGATTAGTTTCTTACTGATTTGAACTTGTGTTATCATTTATATTATAGGATCGATAAGGTGATTAATATTGTTTACTATATTTCTAGGGAAAAAAATAGTATGGTGTATGAATCATGTGAATTGGACATAAAAGAAAGTGGCCAAGTGCTCCTGTGAGTCTACACCATGGCTGCTATGTCTGTAGTGTCATGGTAACTCAGTTTTGTATCAAAGCATTCTCTTTTGTTGTGGTGGTGGGTTTTTTTGATGCAAAATAGATCTCTAGGTTATTTGTTAAAATGCAAATGGAATATGAAGGATGGAATGCCAAGATAATCTTATACCCTGAAGCCTCATGGCTTTCTAACTTTGTAGAAATGTAAACAATTGGAGGAAATAGTTTTAGTTGATGAAGCATGTACGGAATAGGTTTACATTCTTCAAGCTGGGCTAAAGTTTTGATTTTTAGTTACTCTCTCATTGGTTACATTGCTTTATTTTTAAATCTTACCTTTTCCCCCACTGATTGACCAACTACTTGTCTTGTAAATACAGGATTTCTAGTCAAACATTTTACGTCTACTGTCTTCTGACCTTGCAAAGGCTAATAAACCTATTATATAGTTTACTTGTGTCATAAGAGATAAAGCATTTAGCAAATGTGGAACTTTTATTAATCAGGGTCTGTGACACTCACAAATTAGAATTTTAGATGAAATAAAACTGATTTGAAAGGATTTTGACACCAGAAACATGCCTTATTAGTCAAAAAAAAAAGATTTTATTTGAAATTTTAAAAATATATACCAAATAAGAAGTCAGCAATTTCTGGCCTCCTCGCATCCATTCAAAGTCTCACAACCTCAGAGGCAACCCTTTTCAATGGTTCCCATTTTTTAGTTTTTTTTAAAAATTCAGGATAAGATAGAATAATTTCATTTAACAGTCTATTCTATTATTGGATTAAATTTTTCCTATTTATTGCCATCTTAGCTTGCCTTTATTGGGAGGTGTAGCCCCTTGGAGTATGTTTTCCTTACTTTGTTTCCTGAAAAAGATGGTATGGTTTAGGTTATAGCTCCTGGGCAGATAATAGTTTTGCCACATGGTATGCAAAAAGTATATTGTATGCAATATGATTATTTATCAAATATAAGAACATAATCTGGAATACTGCCAGAACCTTCTAACTGAACCTTGCTCCTTGAATATCTTCCAGACACAGGCACCAGAGTGTTCTATCTACAGTGAACATCTGGCCTTTTCATTCCTTTGCTTGGAACTCCTTAGAAGCTCCCCATAACCTTTAGTCACCTAGGGAACTTGTTAAAATGCGCATGCCTGAACCTTAGCTACCAAGGTTCTGATTCAGTTTGTGGAGAATACCCAGACTTTGCTTTTCTGAACCATACCCTGAACATTTCTGACTCTTGCTGAATTCCAGGGATCTGTAGTTTTTACCCATCTCCCCAGGTTTGCAAGTGGTGCCAGATCACATTTTGAGAAACAATGTCATAGGCTAAAGTTCATGATCCTTAATGTGCCAAATAAGTCCCTTCATGAACTAGGACTCCTGTCCACCTCTTGAGCTTCATTTCTGATCATTCTTGTCTTGAACTTGATATTCTGGGAATTTCAAATTGCTTTAATTTCCATTAGATGTTGTGGTGGTTTAATTTGATTTATTTATGGATTAGCTCATTAAAATGGTTCAAAATGTAAAAGAGAATGTTGTACAATCAAAAGTCTTTCTCTTATTCCTGCCACCTGTCATTCATTTTTTGTCCCTGGAAGTAACTAATGTTATCAGTTTCTTGTGTTTCCTTCCAGAAGTAATCAATACATACAAATCGATGCAGTGAAATATTCTTTTTCTTTGTCCCATCCTTTTTTTTTCAATTACAATATACTGTGTAAGCTATTTTGCATCTTTTTTTTTTAGCTAACATTATTTGTGGAGATTACCATAAAGAGTATTCTCATTCTATTTTTTTGATAGTATGTACATTATTCCATTGTGTGCCTTAATACCTTCTGCTATGAAATACACTCTGAAATGAATAATATTTGTGTTTATATGTGTGTGAATCAAGCTCTAAAATAAATACTTAAAAGTGTAATTGCTGAGTCAAAAGGTATATGCATTTGAAATTTTAATAGGTATTGCCAATTGCCTCCTTTAGAAGTTGTACAAATTTTTACTTTCACCAACAGAGTATGGGGGTACCTGTTTTTCTATAAATAGTTTATCAAATTTTTGAGTCTTTGCCAACCAGGTAAATAAAAAATGGTATTTCAGGGTAGTTTAATTTGCGTCTCTTAGTGTCTTTACTTTCATAGCCCTTTTTGCTTAGAATGCTCTTCTCCATCCTCTAGCCAATTCCAGTTCCTTTTTTGCAGTCACACTCAGATATTGCTGTCTTAGGATACCATCCTTGGTACCCTTGCTATGCCTCTGCCTCTCTTTGAGTACCAAGTTTGGGTTAGGTATTCTTCTCTGTATCTTCATAATATTTATCTGCGATTATTTTCTTCTCTAGACTGTAAACTCTTTGAGGCCAAGAACTGCATCTTATTCAACATCCTCTCCACCTTTCCACCGCCACACCCTCATTAAAATATGTGGTGAAATGTTTCTGATGTTCTTTAAGATCATTTTTCTTTTCTCCCTGAGGTTGGGGACCAGCTTTTTTCTAGACAAGGGCCTTATTACCAGCTGTCAATCTTTCAGATGTTAGCTGCTAAAAGCTTAAGACAGAGGTTACCAACATGGGTTCTTTGAAAGGGGTTTCAAGTTAAATATGTTTGAAAACATGAGTCTAAACAAAAGACGATTTTTATTTAGCCATGCAATTTTTTTTTTTTGGCATAAAATGTGGAACACAACTTGGAAAATAGAGGCTTTAGGTATACTCCCTTTTTAAATATTTGCAGTTAAATAGGAGACTCATAAAGCTGTAAAGGTATTGACTCTTCACAGAGGCCGAAATGCCACCATTGGAGAATCATTGACCAATATGCCTGAGAGCGCTTATCTTCCACCTCACTGTGTATCACCATTACCTGGGGGAGGTTTTAAAAACTGCAAATATGTGACCAACCATGAGATTACAAATAACAATTTTTCACTGTGATCAATTCTCCTATATTTTTAATTATATAAATTTAGGTCTGAGTAAATAAAAGTATTTATTGTGCATATCAATATCTTCTCAACTAGTATAAGTTAACTTTATTTCACTGTCAGTGAACTTTGTAATATATAACAGAAATGTGTAATTTCAAAATATCAGCAAGTGTACCAGTTATTTCATGCTTTAGGAAAATTTATTTTTTCTTCATGATAAACCATTAGATGTGGATTGTATAGGAAATTAGACCAACGTTTGTAAAACAATTGCATTCAAAGAGAGTTCACCGGATTAGCTCTTTTCTTCCTGAAAGTTGGTAGAATTAGGACATGATAAAGAACAGAATAGTTCCTGACCTATGTAACTTAGTCATTATCATTGAGGTTTAGAGGCCCAGTGAGTATTTACAAGTGGGAGTGAAATGTATGGCTAATGCGGGCATGTTAGTAGGATGTGGCTGCATGGGCATTACATATTGGACAAATCCTGGATTAAGAGCAAGAAATCAGAGTTTTGATGCTGGAACAACAATCTAATGGCTTCGTAAACTTGAGCAAGTAACCGAACCTCTCTCTCTGTATTAGCCTCTTCAGCTTTGAGATATGTGTAATAGTACCTGTTTTTCCTTTTTTACATAATTTTTGGGAAGATCAAATTAAATGATTTGTCATTTACATAATTTAACTTAAAGCTGCACAATCTAATTCTAATTTTTCAGACACAATAATGATCATTATGTAAATGTCACTTAAATTATGTACCTGAAATAATACTGATTTGGTCACTCCAGAGTAGATTGCTTTACTGAGATCACTGAAGTGAGCTAAAGATATGTTGAGTTTAACTCTGCTTGTGTAGTGTTTTTGTAATCAATTTTTCGAGACAGTTATAGTTTTGAAATTTTGCCTTTTAAGAAGCATTTTTATAATAGAAAAGATAATTTCAAAAATTATGATCTGCTTTAAAAATAACTTGCTACAGGGTCACTTATTGCAGACATCCAGGAAGTTTGTTAGTTAATTTACTTTGTTTGAAGTGTCACTCTTAAATATTTGTTTATCAGACCATTTATTGAGCACCTACTGACTACTGGGCATCCTGCTGGGTCCTGGAGAATCAAAGATGAATAAACAGTTTCCAAATGTGTGGAAAAATACATTACACTGTATTGTAACTATAAATGGTCCATGGGAGTAAAAAGAAGGGGGGAGAACAATTTGGGAAAGGCAGGGATGATGGGGAGAAAAGAAGATCTTTGATTTTTTTTTTCAACTTTTAAATAGATTCTTTAGTGATCTTTTTAAAGTTTATATTTTCTGATATGAAACATTTCAAACATGTAGAAAGGTTTCAGAAAGTAACAAGACATCTGTGTATTCAACTACCTAGAATTAACAGATGTTAATATTTTGCCGTATTTGCTTCAGATTTTGAAAAAGGAAATGTTACAATTCCAACTAAAACCCTATCCATCCAATTTTTTTCACTCCTTACCCGCTAACCACTGGCCTGAAGTTATGTCTGTTATTCTCATGCATATGGTTTTACATTTATTAATATGGCTATTCATAAACAAGTACAAAATTTTGTGTGTCTTTAGAAGTTACATTAATGATAATCATATTCTTTAGTATATGTGCCTGTTTAGAAATGTGCTGGTCTTATTCACTATTGGCTTCAAAACTTAATCTGTGTTGATACATGGTAAGTAATTTTAATGACTGTGTAGTATTCCATTGTTTGGATAATTAGGTTTCCAGTTTTTCTAGTATTTTTTAAAAATGCTGCAATTAGAAGTACAAATAATTTTTTCCATAAGCATTGAATGAATTCTTGAATCCCCATGTTCTCATTAGCACCTAATAGACATATTTGCCAATATGATGAGGGTGAAATGCTATCTTTTAATTTTGGGATATTTGAATTAAATATTGAACATGGAACAATTTCTACGTGTAAAGGGGAAAAAGCAATACTAGCAAGACTCTGGTGAAGTTCATCTTGTAGCCAACAAAAAACTCAAAACTTTTTGACTACGGGTCATAGATATCTGGCTCACACATATCTTACATTGTGACCCAGTACTTACATTTTAAATAAAAGATAACAGGAAACAATTTAGCCTTGTTACATGTAGTGTTTTTTATTTTCTATTTAATAGTAATGCTGGCTGTGATCATTAAATTGTGACCAGCTTAAAATGCTTTGTAAGGGCATGTTGAAAATCATTGCTCAAGAGTGAGTATATTGAGGCCAAACAGGTAGGCTGGGCCTTAATAAAGGTGCTAAAAGTGTTATGCTAAGGAGTTATCTCCTAGTGGTTTTCAAACTCTTAGCAGTAGAATACAACTCTTGCTTGGCCTGTCTTTCCCCATTGGAGGTGGGTGATAAGGGTCAATTTTTCTGAAACTTTAGCATTTTGGGAGTAGTATGAAAACAGGCTTGTGGTGGTGGTGGTTACGTTAGGTTGGGGGATGGGAATTAGTCAAAGACTTTTGAAAGAACTAGTTTAGAAAATCTGGAGGCCAGTTTTTGCATTAGACCAGATAAGAGTTGGTGTAACCCAGCACTCAAGCAGTGGCAGCGTGAATGTAAAGTACACACAGATTGGAGAAACAGTTTATGGGTATAATTATTGGATTTCATCATTGACTGGCTGTGGAGATTGAGTGTGAGGCAAGAATTAAAGGTGACACCTGAGTTTATTTCATTGGCTAAGTATGAAATGCTGTTAACTGATGTATGGGACTCAGCAGATTTGAAGGGGGAATGTATAATCAGGTTTAGATGGTTTTGGAGAGAGGTACTTGAACTACCTGTGGATGGATATAAAGGTAGGCATTTGAAAATTAGAGCCTGTAGATTGAGAGGCTTGGGCTAGCAATATAGATTTCAAAGTTACTGGTGTGTACTGCATAGGTCAGGCCTCTGGAGTGGGAGATAACTCAGGGAAGATGAAGCAAAAGCAAATAAGAAAGCAAGGATGGAACTTTGAGCACTACCAACGTATAAGGGAGGAGTAAACAAGAGGAATGCAGAAATAGAAAGAGAACAATGGCGAAAATGAAGATGAAGGCCTGGGAGAGAGAATAAATGGAACAGAAATGAGCCGAGATAAATATCAAACATATTTGAAGAAATCTTCAGAGTTCGTTACATTATGCTTGATCATGAGTTGACTTTCTAGCTGTTAATTATGTGCCACTAACGCTTTTAAGGCAATTTTGAATAAAAACGTACCATTTAGTTAAGTGTGTATGCTTTTAGGTGCTTAAATTATGCCTAGTGAGTTTACATGCTTAACTGTCATTGTCTCAAAAGTGTGAATTTCTTACGTGTTAAATTTAAAAAGACATAGGTCCTTCATTTACTGAGCTTTCATGGAATTACATAGAGTATAAAAATAATAATATATAACTGACTAGTAAAACAAGTTTTAAAAATTTATAATTGCAGTAAATTCAGTTTGGGTCAAGTAAAAACATCTGAAATTTAATAGAAGTGTCACAGACCATTTAGGAAATGGTGTAACTATCATATCTGACCTTAAAGTGTGCTAAATCTGTCTATTCAGAATCTTCCTTCTTTCTATTCATTCTCTGCTGTGTTTTAACAGAGCTACGTGGGGAGAAGTGATCTTTGGCTTTTGGAAATTTTGTTGGAGAAACTCTGTTGCTTATACTGAAATGGGTCTATCTCTAGATCTTTTAGAGTTACCTGCATTTTCCAAGTGTCCTGGTGAATCTTTTAACATTTTTTTTTTAATGGGGAGAAGAAGTAACAGGTTTTTTGGGGAAAAAAATAGAGAAAATATTAGAGACTTTGTCATTAATACCTAATGTTGTGTAACATTGCAGAGAATTGGGAATGTGTTCTAAATTTCAGTAACTTCTCTAACCTCTCAATTATAAGACATTTTATAAGAATTCATGTGTTCCTGTTTTAGTCTGATTAAAGGTATGTTTTTAGATACTTGAAGTCATGTTATTTTCAGAGGTGTAGCTAGAAATTCTTACCAGCTTTTGCATATTACTTTTTAAAAAAATGACAGCTAGTTGAATAGTGACTTGACTTTCTAATTGATGCTGCTTATTAAGTGATTTTGTTAAATGCCTTGTCTCTTATCTGCCTAGTTTAGCCAGTCCGTGTTACTGAAGCTCAATAGCCCAGCCAGCAAGAGCTTTAAAGAAAATGATTAATATAAGAACTTACATTTTATAAATGAATGTTGAGTGTAACTTATTAGAGAATTAGTTCACAAAAAGAAATTTGAGTGGGAATAAGAATTTATGAAATGACATTTCTGCTTCAATGTTAAGTATTCTGATGCTAAATGAACTTTGTATTTAAATTCGGAATTTTAGGAATTTTAGTGTTGCTAGCACTCATAAAATCTTGAAATTTTTTATTCTCCAAAACTTTTCCCCACATTTCAAACTTCTTCACCATCTCAAACCAAAGTTGACTAACACTCAACTGCTGAGTATCTTAATTTCCTGGAACTTGCAGAGAATCAAGGAAGTATGCACAGAAGTTTCTGAACCACCAGACTAGAATTTGCACGGCTTATACAATAATGTTTATGTTCTTTTTTCCTGGGCACATGCATGTTTCATATTGTCCAAACAAAAAATTGGAACATAAGATCAAAAATCTTGACAGGGAATTGAGGTCCTTCAGTTTTATTTATAGCAGGTAAGAAGCAGTAAATTTAATGTAACTGTTCTAAAGACTTATTGTGTATTTGAATTAGTTCTCATTGTCCCTGGAAGTTTTCAGTGCCCCATTTAATACATTTGATTGAGCTTAATTAATATGTAAATGAACACAGTAGGCACTGAAATATTTGGATGAATACATTTAACTTTCTAGACCTTAATTTCTAGCTATGTATTCACCCCTAAAATGGGATCCGAGAGATAATTTTTGTAACAAAATATTAGACTATGATAACTAATTTGCTTCTGCTTAGTTCTGGCCAGGTGAAGATGGCCTGCTTTACACACTATTGTCACTTGGCTGGCTTCTCTAGCATCTGCTTCTGCACTATTGGTGCATTTCTAGAACATGCATGAATGAATTCACTCAACAAATACTTAGCCAGTACCTAGGCCCTGAGGGTACAATGGTGAACAAGTAAGATCACTGCTTTCCTATCCTAGTGAAGTGAAACAAATAGATTTTAAAAAATACCCAAGATAATTTTAGGTGTGGTGAATGTAGTGAAAGTGATTAACAGGTTTTAGGATGGAGTAACTGGCAGTAGTGGCTGTTGCAGCTGTGGCGGCAGCAGCAGCAGCTGTTTCAGTGATCAGGCAGTCCTGACACCTCAAGGTTGAGAAGAACCAGGGTTAGGCCGAGGGAGGGAGGGAGGGCATTCCAGCAAGTACAAAGGAAAGAGTTTGATGAGACTAGACAAATAAAACTAGAGCCTAGGGAATGAGGAGGAAAAATGAGGTAGGAGAAGGGAGCAGAAGTCCGATTACATAGGCCTAGGAGAGTTGGCAGGGGCAAAGCATGATTTGTAGAAGGGTGTTAAGCTGAGTGAGGGAGAGACATGCTTGGGTCCCTCTGTTTGCTGTAATAGTCTGTCAGGGGGCTGGCCAAGAGTGGAAGCAGGGAACCCTGATGAGAGGCTTGTGAAGTACATTCCGAGAGTGAGATCATGAGTGGTAGTGGTAAAAAGGAGATAAGTGCATGGATCAAACACAGGATTTAGTAATTGGGTGTGGAAATAAGAGGAAAGGAGGCATCAAGTTGGACTCTGGACTCGGCTTAAGCCATAGGTGGGGAATCCTTGGCCTTGAAAATCAAGGGTTCAGTATTGAACATGTTAATTTGAGATGCCTCTTAGATATCCAAAGAAAGATGTCAAATAAGCAGTTTAGTAAATTCATTTGGAGCCCTGATGACAGGACAGGTTTAGAGATAGAAATTGGGAATCTTCAGCATATCTCTTTTAAAGCCTTGAAACTAGAGCTCATCAAAGGAGAGGGTAGAGAAGAAAAGCATTTTGTTCCATTGTCTCCATGAGGTGGTTTAGTGCAGTTTTAGTTAATCCATAGCTGGGTAATGATAGTATCAGTCTGAATGTTAATGCTATGTTCATCTATATTCAGAAATTCTACTCCAAGAATAGTTTTTCAAACCTGATTTGTTGATTAAATGAAGGATTTTCTTTTAATAGTTATTACTTTGGTCACTGCTTTTCTTTAAAAATAAGTTCCTAACGTTGGTTTGCTCTGTCTAAATATAATGAGGCTTGTGGCTAGGCATTAAACTGTTGCACAGGCTGTCTGATCTAGTATATCTTTGTGAATT
>NW_012134970.1:331731-344488 GCF_000956105.1 Propithecus coquereli | reverse complement strand
TTTTTTTTAGTAATGATTGTCATCATATCAAGGTTAATGGACCTGATTTTATGGTACTTCTGAGGAAATTTTTATCGTACTCAAAATTTCACAGGTGTTTCCAATTATTTGGTCTGAGAGAAGTGCCTTTTTTGCAAAGAGTTAATTACGTACACAGCTGGCTTCCACTATGTAATGTTTTATTTCTTAAAACAGAGTAGTGGATTATATGGGTGTTCATTATAACATTCTTTGAGTGTCTAAAAATTATCATTATAGAAATTTCTGTCTAAAAATTATAGAAACTTAAGTTAATTTGGGATTAAATGCAGTCAGTGAATAAGTTTGTGTATACAAGAGAGTCAGTGTGAGAACATGGAAATTATAAAGTATTTTTTAGTCACTGTTCCAGTATCTGGCACTCAGTGACTATTTATTGAATTTAAAATAATGGTTATTCAGTTTTATAATTTAAACAATTAGCTCTCTCAGTGTTAGTCTTTTGGACCATTTTTGTATTATGAATTTTAGCATCAGAAGGAGTAGAGAAAATGAAATTCTAAACCGATCAATATTGCTGTTTGTTAGTGGTCATAAAAATGTATTTAAAGCACACGGAGATTTAGGATAGTTATTAACTTTCAATTTATCATGCTTACTGCACTCTCATAGTTAATTAGTTGTTGTAATTAAATGCAAATACAGCTAACTTTATAAAACTGCACATAAATTTGTTTATAAAACATAAATTTGCTTATTTTATATCTCCATTGTAATAATCTGCCTCTCAGAAAGCATACTCCTAATTTATATGTTATGGTGGACATTTTACATGACCTTTACTTCTTTATCTTAGGAATGAGGGAATTGAAGTTCGTCTAGTAAAGAGGAGAGACTATGATGAAGAGACTGTTCGATGGGCAGATGCTGTCATAGCTGCAGGAGGTAATAGTTTTACAGAGGTAAAGATGTTGGAATATGGAAATGCTACTAATACACATTATTTCCAGATACTCTGGGGGTTAGCTATTTTGAAACCTTTGGAGTCCTACCATCAGACAAATTTTTGGATTTTTAGGATTAGGTTAAAACATCTGTTTTATACAACATTTTACTTTTTTAACGAATGGCGTTTCTGTGAGGTTCCATGGATATATTTCCATGTTTATAGTTAAGGTGTGCTTTTAACTTCAAATATTCAAAGGATTTTTTTTGTATTTGGTTTAATTATGCTGGTTGTAAGAAAAAAAATTGAAGTTGATAAAGTGTTTAGTGAGATTAGATAACTTCTACCCCTCTTTGGCCCCCAATATACTTAACACTTATTTTTTCCCCTAAAGTTTATGTTAATGATCACTCTTCCTGAAGCTTTAAATTGATGGCAGCTGTTGGAGAGAAAAATCTGAACTTAGACACTTTGTTGGATATATTTTCATTAAAATAATTTATGAATTTGGAGTGGCGTTATGGGAGAAGAAAAGAGAGTTGGCTAATAGAAATTTTGGGATTAGAGCAGTGGTTACCAACTAGAGGGTGCTACTGGCATCTAATGGGTATGCTGCTAAACATTCTACACTGTACAGGACAGCCCCCCACAACAAAGAATTATTCTGCCAAAAATGTCAATCTTGCCACTGTTGAAATCCTGGATTAGAATGGGAGAGAGAGTACAAAGGTATAGTAGGTAGAAAGGAAGTGAGATAGGCTGTGGCAGTCAGCAGGGTGGGGTATGATTGTTAAAACAAAACTATTGGTATTCAAAATGATGTCAAAAACTGGCTTTATAACAGAAGGCTGGTTATCTCTTTTATCTTACTTACGTCCCTTAGGTGATGGCACGATGCTTTTGGCAGCAAGTAAAGTCTTGGACAGACTTAAACCCGTTATAGGGGTAAACACGGATCCAGAACGGTAAAAGGATCTTTTGTTCTTTTTGTTTGATTTGTGTGTGTGTGTGTGTGTGTGTGTGTGTGTGTGTGTGTGTGTTTCGTGTTATACATACAAACATTTTTGCTTTGCTTTGCATAGTATTTACTTATGATCCATCTTAAAATTTGGAAGCTATTCTTTATTTGCTATAGTCAGCTTACTGGGCTCTGTTGCTACTGGTATTTTACTATGGTACATGATTTTTAAGTGGAAGCATCATTGTTCCTGGCTACCAGGAACATTAGAACCATGTTCCAAAAACATTTTAGTGATAAAATTTAGGCATATAGAATTGAGCAGGATTATCTTTTATGTAGTTGTTTTCAAGAATATAGCTCTAGTTTTAAGCTCGGATATATGCATCTAGCTGGCATTGGTGGTAGAAAATTATGTTATGACAAAGATTAATCCTCACATTTTGAGTATGAGCCCCCACTAACACTATGATTGGAGGGTCACACCAGGATGCTTTCGCTCTAGTGAGGAGATTTGTTGATATTTAAGATAGTGCCTGATTTAAAGAGTAAGTAAAAGAATTCTTCAGAAGGCCCATTTTTTTTTTCATGCCTTTGTATGTGCTTTTGTCAAGAGTGCCCTTACACCGCTTATTTACTTCTATAGTACTTATTCATTCAAGACCCTGGTGCTTCTCCTGGGCTCTGACTATAAATCCCTGTACAGAAGGCACTTATCCCTTTGTATTATTTTCTGCTTAATTCTTTGTCTTTTCCATTAGACTATAAATTCCTTCAGTATAGGGCCTTATATTTTAATTTCCCTATCACTAACATAGTTTTATACTTCATTAGACAATAAACATTTGAAAAGGGAATGATTAATTAAATGATCTTAGTGAGTTAGGGCTAGCATCCAATCTAGCTGAATAAACATTCCCTGAATGTAAGCAATTGAGATAATGGGTTCAGTCATTAATTTTTCATTGCCATCAATTTTGATGCATGTGGCTTTTAGAACTTCTAATGGCATATTTTCCTATCAGTCAGGTAAGACATTTTGTTACTTAACATTCCTGATCATATTTTATACAGTTTATTGAAGTATATCTTCCTTTAAAACAGCTGGCTTAATATTCATATACTTGTGGGAATTTTGAAACTGGTAAGCATAGGGTGTTAATACCCATCTCTTTGTTTTCCACCTATAATAACAGGTTTTAGAAGTTCTTTGGTTTTTCTTCTTGCCTCCAGGAAGATGTATTAAGTTGCTTCCTAGTGTTTTCTATAATTCGAGTTGCCTGACTTCTTTTTCTTAAGCTATGGTGCCTCACAGTCCTTTAAAATGCCCAGAAGTTAATGTTTAACTTAAATTTCTTCTCCTCTTTACTGGTTATTAAGTGTGTATAACCAATCATACCAAAACTTAGAGGCTTAAAACAATAATAATTTATTATTTCTCATGGTTTCTGTGTGCCAGGAATTCAGGAGCAGTTCGGCTGGCTGGTTTTGGTTTGGGATCTCATGAGGTTATAGTCAGATAATCAGCTAGGACTGCAGGTATCTGAAGGCTCAACTTAGGCTGGAGGATCTTCTTCTAAAATGGCTTACTTACATGGACTCCTCTAAATTAAATATACTTTTTGTCTGCCTCTTCTGTATTCTACACCCACTGTACTGAACCTGGTAAATAATTATGATGTTTGAAAGCTTAATATTCAAAATAGGATAGAGGGCATGTGGTAGACAGCCTCCAAGGTAACCTCCTAGTATTTATGACCCTATGTACTCCCCAATTCGCCCCCCAGTAGTCAATCAGAGCTGTTCTATGTGACCAATAGAATATGGTGTGACAATGTGTGACTTCTAAGGCCAGGTCATAAATAGTATTGCAGCTTTTGTATTGGTCTTTTGGACTGCTCTTTCTGGGGTAAGTCAGCCACCATGATGTGAGGTCATTCAAGCAGCCCTGTGGAGAGGCTCATACGGAGAAGCATTGAGGCCTCCTGCCAACAGCCAGCACCAGTTTACCAGCCATGTGAGTGAGCAACCTTGGCAGTGGATCCTTTAGCCGGAGTCCTCGCTGATATCTGACTGTAACTTCATGAGAGATTCTTCTCTCTCCAATGTTTTAGACTTGGAGTTAACCTCAGCATGTATTATTCTATTGAATGACTATTGATACCTTTTATGTTCTTAACACTGTGTAAAGTATTACAGTGAATATAAAAATTAAAAAACTTAAGCCCTGCCCTTTTTTAACCTCAGTGTTAACCCTCTCAGATAAAGAAATTGACACAGTCACAACTTTGTAAAAACATTTTTTTCTGCTCCTAACACTTATAAGTAATTTACGTTTATTATCAGGAATTTGTTTTGGTAAGCCTACCCCCAGCCTTTTCTTCAAGTTTGAAGTGTTGTATAAATGATGATGATTGAGTTTTCTGGATACCTTTAGGTGCTGTGTACTCTCATCTTCCTATAGCAGCCTATAGGCAATCTGACCACCTTATAATTTGCAATTATTTGTTTTAATTTCTGTTTTCCACATCAAGCTGTGAACTCCTTTAAGGAATTTCATCCTTTATATATATATTTTTTTATAAATGTGGGATTACATTGGATTACGATTTCTCAGTTCTCTCTTAGTGACTCAGGATATATTAAATAACATTTAAAAAGGAATTATGGGCCGGGCGCAGTGGCTCACGCCTGTAATCCTAGCACTCTGGGAGGCCGAGGCGGGCGGATTGTTTGAGCTCAGGAGTTCGAAACCAGCCTGAGCAAGAGTGAGACCCTGTCTCTACTAAAAATAGAAAGAAATTAATCGGACAACTAAAAATATATAGAAAAAATTAGCTGGGCATGGTGGCGCATGCCTGTAGTCCCAGCTACTCGGGAGGCTGAGGCAGTAGGATCGCTTGAGCCCAGGAGTTTGAGGTTGCCGTGAGCTAGGATGATGCCATGGCACTCTAGCCAGGGCAACAGAGTGAGACTCTGTCTCAAAAAAAAAAAAAGGAATTATGGTTCAAAACACTTTCACATAAATAGTTTGATTCCCAGAATAGCATTTTGAGATTAGTGATTTTATCACAATTTTAGAATTGATGAAACTGATGCTAAAGTGACTTGCCCAAAGTTAATAGTTAAATAATTTAAAGATAATGTGCAAATACTAGTATATTATTAGATAACTTTACAAGGTAATTATTCAGTGGCAAATTTGCTATTATTTTCAGTTGCATTGTAATATAGAAACTTAAGTATTATTGAGTATGGCATTAAAGCTGGATGTAGACTATTTCTATTTGGTCTTTTTGTTGAAAGTATAGACAATTTTATGGTAAAAAATGAAGAAGAAAATAGAAATCTTTAAAATTTCATATCTTGATTTTTGTAGTTTAGTGATACCTTTTGATTAAGTTTTTTTTCTTCACACTTTTTCTTCTCCCTTTTACTCCACCCAAAGGTCTGAGGGTCATTTATGTCTGCCTGTTCGATACACACATTCCTTCCCAGAAGCCTTACAGAAGTTCTATCGTGGTGAGTTCAGGTAGGAATTTCTTATTATTGTTCTTATTTAAATATTTTAATAAGCATGTACCATTAATAATGCTGTTAAAAGCAGAACAAATTAGATAACATTTGGATAACTCCATAGTTATCACAATATCCATAAAAAGTAATGTATTAGCTGAGTCACAAATAGATCTAATTTACCTTCTCCTAGTTCAATTGGAACTGTGGAGAGAAAGCCTGACAGATGTTGCTTGGCCTATAATGTACTTGAAATAGAGGTTTTTCTCCTTCAGTAAAATAGAGGCTTTCTTAACCTTAACTTACATTTCCTTATCAGTTTGGTAGAAAGATAGTTAAAACTGTTGCCTAAAATTGAGTGTTCAAATTTTGACATTTTATATTTTTTATTCTTATCTCCTATCCAGCAATGATTGAAGGTTGGATTTAATCCAGCCATACTGAGATTCCTGGTGTCTCTGTCTTACATATTAAGTATTCCTTAAGCAGCTGGGATGGGTTTTTTTTTCCGTATTTCTTTTACTCAATCTGTTCAGTGGTCAGACCCTCATGAAAAGAGGAAGGTGGAGGGAGGAGCTAAAAAGGGGTTGGCTAATTATATCTGAGAGTGCTAAGTTGGACTACTTTTTATTTTCTGGCTTGGATTAGATTTTATAGTTGGAGAAAGCTTTTTCTCCAGGTATTTGCATGATTATATTATTAATAGATCTTGTCTTCTCTAGAATAATTTTATTATCAGTGATTCTGGTTTGTAGGCATTTTGGAAGTTTGGCAACTCTAGAAATGACTAATTTATAGCTATCAAGTGGAAGTATCTGGCAGAATCTATCCCATTGGCTTTTGATATATCAATTTTTGATTTTGCAATCAATTTAACCTGATTCTTTTTTCCTTTTACCAAAAATGTCATTTAAATTTTTAGGTGTAATCAAAAATGTTATATTTGTTATTTCTTAATCCCTTTTTCCTTTTATTGTATACAAAACCCCATCATTACAAAATTTGGAGGGAGGGATTTTTATCTAATTCAGCCACTTTAACGTAGTATTATTTTAATTTCAGAATGCTTTCTTTTTTATATAATATTTTTTGCTGAACAAAACACAGGGCTATATCTAGCTCAGTATCTTGACCTTAATGGCTTCCTGACAAAGAGTTTAACTTTAATTCAAGTTACTTTGGAAATCTTTTACATATATATTAGATATTTCCATTATAATGGAAAAGAGAAACATTCAAATCCATCTTTGAGCAGGAACCTGTGGGTTTTAGGTGTTTGTGGAATAATTTATTTATGGAATAAGTCGTTTTTTATTTTTCAATTTGGTTAAATCATTATGATGTCTAATCCTTAGTTTAATTTCTTCTATTTTAACATAACTTGCTTTTCCTTCTCTTTCCTAAGGTGGTTATGGAGGCAGCGAATCAGGTTATACCTTGAAGGGACTGGCATAAATCCTGTTCCTGTGGACCTTCATGAACAGCAACTAAGTTTGAATCAACATAGCAGAGCCCTTAACATTGAAAGAGTTCGTGATGAAAGTAGGTGGATTGGGAATTAGATGTGTTTGGGGCAATATTTAACTTACAATTCCTTTGAGCTCTGATTGTTTAAGGTAATAATTTATAATTATTTTTAATGCCACTAGCAACACTTAGGAAAGTACAATGAACTACTTCAGTTGTAAAGTTTACTATAATTAGAATCTGAAGTAAGAAATATAACATATTTCTAGAAGAATTGTTTCCTAGGACAGATGTGAAAACTAATTGATTAGGGAAGGATTACAAAATATCTGACAAGATAGTTGATGTTTAAAAAAAGATTCTTGGCCTTAATCTTTGAAATGTCAAAAAATAAAAAATAAAAGACAGCAGTAGAGATAAAACAAGCTAATCTGTGGAAGATTTCATAATAATTATACATTTTATATAGTTATACTTAAGTATATTAAATAAATTTGTTGTCGGGAAATTTTGCATCCTGGCCTTAAGATTTGTGTCTGAAGTATTTGTGTAAGCTGCTAAGAGAATATTAGCATAAGGTGATTTACAGCTTTTTTTGTTATGAAGACTAAGGTAAATTCTCAGTTTTGAGCTAATTCATGGATTATTATTTAGATGTATTTTCTCACTTTTTCTGTAAATGTAGGGCTCTTATGATGCAAAAGGATACCAAGAGAAAACCTAAATATTTGTGAACTATATAAAAAGATATTTTTTTCTCCTGTGTTTTGTTTTCTGGATACATTTATTGGGAAAAGCTTACGTATATGCTTCATGTCTCTGTTCTCTCTTGGTACCTGATATTTATATCTATTTTTTCAGAGTTTTTCATGGTGACCTACAGCTTTATAGGTTACTATGTTCCTAGTGTGTTTATGTCATGTTTTAAAAATTCTCCTCCAAAAAAAATCATTTGGTTTTAAAAATCTTTTAAGAAATTGTTTGTATATAAATTTCTATTATTGTTTTTGAAAGTCTGCAGTAACTATTAAGATTTTAGGATCACAGCTAGAAATTTTACTTTATTTCTCACTGAAAGAAGTTAATGCTGCCGCCAAAAGATGGTAGATTCCGCTCTTTTCACCAATCGTTTTTTAATTAGGGAAGATGTAGGTTGGTTTGTAAAGATTCACTGCTCAGTTTCCTCAGATTCAATGTATTTAGTTTATAAACTAAGTTAATATTTCATATATAGAAACAAAATTATGTATACACTTAGTAAATCATGGCTTAACATCCAGGATGTTCACATATGATTAATGGTAGTCCAGAAAAGGAACAGAAAAAATGTTCAAAATAAAATAAGAACATTTCTCAAAACTCAGGCAGAGGAAACACTTCAAAAGCACAGGCAACAAAAATAGACAAGTGGGACTATATTAAACTAAAGAGCTTCTGCCTAACAAAGGAAACAACAGAGTGAAGAAACAATCTATAGAATGGAAGAAAATATTTGCAAACTATTAATCCGACAAGGGACTAATATTAGAACATGCAAGGAACTCAGTGCAACAAGAAAAAAATAAATACTCCCATTAAAAAGTGGGCAAAGGCTCTGAATAGACATTTCTCAAATGAAGATATACAAATGGCTAAACTAAACCCCGGAAGAATCCTATAAGATGGATAAATATATTTCATCATTCTTGGAAAAATTGTTTCAAGAAGAATTAAGGTTTATTTTGAAGAGATAGAGGCTTCATTGCAGGTATATGGTTAGGTGACATGAAGGTTTATATTATGGATACTTGAAGAGATAATTTATGTTAACTATATTGAAGTATATGATTCTTTTAAAACAAAAAAGTTTTTAATGTTTTATAGAATTTTTATCATAACATTTCTAAAATTTAAGGAGCTGTCTTGGATTTTCCTTCTCTCTCTTTCTCTCTCTCTCTTTTTTTTCTCATTACCTGCAGGGTCTGAGGCTTCAGGACCACAACTTTTGCCAGTGAGAGCACTAAATGAAGTCTTCATTGGGGAGAGTCTATCTTCCAGGTACTTTTAAACCTAATGGTTTAATACTTTTGGATATTCATATTCAATTTCTACAATCTGTCTAAAATTTTTGAATAATGAATATTTTATAAGTAATAGCAATTATTTACTGAGATATTTCCCAAACTTTATACATGTTAATACACGTTAAGGGGAAAAAAAAGTTCTGTGACCAAAAATGTTTGTGAAACCCTAGGTTAAACAAAGTTATTTGGGTTTCTTTATTGAACTACTTCCCAGAGGCTTTAAACTGTTCATATAGGTGCTTATAAATGTGTTTTTTAATTTTAATTTTTTTTTTTTTTTTTTTTTAGAGACAAGGTCTCACTATGTTGCCTAGGCTGGCCTTGAACTCCTGGGCTCAAGTGATCCTTCTCACCTCAGCCTCCCAAGTAGCTGGGACCACAACTACACCCAGCTTAGAAATGTTTAAGAGAGTGATATACTAAGCATATATTTGCAATTGATATAAAACTTTTATACACAGCTCATATTAAAGTTTCCCCATTAATTGTCTCAGTGCCCTTTAAAGCTCATATATTTGCTTCTTTTTATCCAGGATCCAATTAAGGATCACACATTGCATTTGGCTGCTATGGCCCTTTAGAATTAATTAAGAACAGTTCCTTAACTTCACCCCTGTTTTGTCATTAACGATATTAATGTTTTTGAGTGGTCTAAGCCAATTGATTTGCAGAATATCCCTTATTTTAAATTTGTGTGATTTTTTTCTTCTTTGCATGATGAGATTTAGACGAGACATTTTTGACAGGAATTCTACATAGGTGATGTATTCTTTTTAGTGTAACGTAAGGCAAATGGATTGACAATTCAAGATTATAACCATTGTTACCAAAACTTAAGGTTAATACAGCTCCTCATTGAGAGTATTTAAATGTATGTGTTTTATTACTGATAAAATTTGTTTTGTGGGACCTGAATATAATTTAGTCTTAAATTATTGTTAATAAAATTTCTTTTGCAAAACTTATTTGTAGAATATGGTTACCAGCTATAAAATGTCTACTGTAATGTAGTTGTTTTAACTCTTGGTAGTACTTTAGTTTGAATTCTCATTTTTGTAGATGTAAGTAAATTAGGGTAGAAGATTATAGATGAGTTTTATGTCTTACTTTCCTGCTACCAGAACCATGTGATACTTTGAAGGCCATATAGTTGATTTCCTAGTTTACTCAGAGTTCCATAAATTCTAAAATTTTGTTTTTGCAAGTCATTTTCTTTCATAGAAGTTTAATTTTAGTGAGAAAAATTTGTATTAACACATTGACTGCCACACTAGAAAAAAAAATTTTTCCCTGGGGCCACACCGTTTTATTTAAACAGATCAATCTTTCTAATTTGTTATTTTTTATTGTTTTCTATGCATTAGTTATATGCAGTGTAATCCACGTTTTTAGAATTAAATTGTCAATATTAACTGTAACAATAAGAACTTCAACAAGTAAGATTTTCGTGAACCAACTACAGGGTTTTGCTTCACGAGGCCCTGGGCTCAAAACTAGTCTGAGTTAAATACAACGCACATGGCAGTCAGTGTGTTAACTAAAACAGATATCCACATGCTAGCCAATGACTCAACTCTGACAGTATTGAAAAGAACAAAGCTTGACTCAACAGAATGATTTGAATAATTTTTTTACTTGTAATTATTTTGTTGTATGTAATATTAAATTTATTCAACAAAAGTATATTGTGCACCTACTATGTGGAATATGGAAGTCTCTAGGGATGTAAAGATGAGTAAGGTAAAGGTGGTGGTATCTTAATTTTTTGGAGGGTAATAAATATATAATTTTAAAATGTTTAAAAGTAAAATTCTTCAAAGAAATAAAATAGTTAAAGGAAAATGGAAACTATAGTAAAGTGTAAACATAATTTAACACCAGCAAGACTTATGTTATATATAAAGTTTTTTCTTTTGCTGCATATCAAGTTTGAAACAATACAGAGATGAATAATAGATGCTATTATGTGATAGAAGAGAGAAAGGAGAAAATGTAATTCTAATTACTGATATAATTTAGTTATTATTGCTAAAGACATAAGATAGAGAAGAAAGCAAAAACTTTAAATGAGATTGGAGAAAGTCTAATAGATGACAAAGGTAAAAATGTTCTGTGAATTTATGCTTACTCTAGGCAAGCCATTTATGGCTTGTTTTATTCTCTTTGAGTATTTTAAAGGTTGTATGGTTAACTGCTGAGAGCTTCTACTAGTGTTGCTTTATAATTTGTACTTACTAAAAAATTAAAAAACTTATAAAAGGGGGAAAACTGGGATCTGTTGATAGACTTTTGGGAAGTCAGTGAAGTCTCATGAAGGGATTTTAGATTGAATGCTTTTATTTCCTGTGGCAGTAGTGATCTGGTTTATCTCCTAAATATTGTCTGCTGCTGCTGCTTTTTGTGTTCTCTGATGTCTTACCTTATATCTTTACTAAGATAAGAACAACAATGAATTGGCTTCTGATACTATTGAAAACGGTTTAACTAGTGGAGGCATTCGAACTTATTTTTAAGGATTCTATGATCTCGACCCTTAGGCAGAAAGGACATGAACATTTATTGGATGACCACTATGTGTCAGGCACATATTGTGTATGTTATCTTATTTAGTGCTCCTAGAAGCCCTATGAGAAGGGTAGTTGTATTTTTACTAAAATTGAGGTTTGGAGAGTTCAAATAACTTGCTCAAATCATATAATTAGTTAGCATCAGAATTATAATATAAACCCAGTATTTCTGATTCCAGGTCCTGTATTGAGGCTTCAGGACCTGAAGCTTTGGACCTTTATGCTCTGAAAACTTAAGTGCTTCGCTTGGAAAATATGAAGTGCAGCAATATTATTCCCGCCTCATTTATAATGTTCTTAGATTTAAGAACATTTTAAAAGCCCAATTTTGTTTTCTTTTCTCCTATTTGTTCTAACCTAGAATGTCTTATTCTTGGGCTGTAGCAGTGGACAATTTAAGAAGAAGTATACCCACTCTAAAGGGACTGTGAGTTTTATTGCTGCCTTAAAAAAATAATTTCCCTGAAACAAAAATTCTATGAATTGACTAATCTTGATAAACTTGCATGTGAGAATGACACTAAATTTGCTCATTGTTTTGGGCTCAGCATCTCTTACCTGACCATTCTTTCTCTGCTTCTTCTACCCACCCCCTACTTACCTCTAATCTCTTTTGTTTCTACTTGATTCTGGCATAATAGCAGCCATTTCTCTGGATTTGGCTGGCTTGTCTGTACATACTAGGATCCTAATGTGTGTTTTCTAGGAAGATATAACAAAGCTATGAAATAGACTAAATGTTGAATATTAGGCGGGCTATCTTTTATAAGAATGCTGACTTTAGAGAAAAAAATGAAAAGGAGTATATCATGTAAAACATTCAGAAATTAAGAGCTTACAGGTTAAATTGAAAGGTTTAGAATAAGAGGTAAATTATCCATAGTTGGTTAGTGTTTTCAAACATATCTAATAACTGTCATTATTTTGAAAAGCTGTATTTTATTAGGGGTTTACTTTAACATTTTTATTTACTAGAGAAAAATAATCTAGTGTTGATCAGTGATACCGTTATTTTAAGATGGAATTTACAAAATAGGCTTTTACACATTTCAAAAATTCTTTGAATAGTTACAAATCACTTATACATTCATAAAGAATAGTGTCATTTTTGCTAGTTTTAGAAAACCTATTTGATTTCATATTTATGAAATATTCTAAGAAATGTAAATGCCTTAAGAAATTATAGTTCTAATTTTATTCTTAGTTTTGTCCACTAACCCAGTACTGGTTGAGAATTTTCTTTACAGCTTTATTATCTAAT
>NW_012134970.1:329157-331681 GCF_000956105.1 Propithecus coquereli | reverse complement strand
GTTTTAGAAAACCTATTTGATTTCATATTTATGAAATATTCTAAGAAATGTAAATGTCTTAAGAAATTATAGTTCTAATTTTATTCTTAGTTTTGTCCACTAACCCAGTACTGGTTGAGAATTTTCTTTACGGCTTTATTATCTAATCTGTTAGTTTACACCAATTCAAAAGTTACATATAATTTAAGCAACAAGAATCTAGCAGAAACCATTGGTAACTTGAAGAATTAGATACAGATTTAGCTATATCAAGGCCTGGCTACCAAGAATGAAACTAACTTAAGAATGATATTTTCTTTTTTTTGGATTCTGAAATGAGGCTCTGTATGTGTTAGACTCCATAAGGGCTGTAGCAGCAATGCTAGGTAAAAATTTGCAAGAAGCCCCTATTTGAAATACGAAAGTATTGATAGAAAGGAGCATATAGATCAGAAAGGCATGTAGACATGCAGAAATTTTTTTCCTTCTAACTTTTTCACTTAATCAATATTGGAATTAGCACCATGATGTGTGTGCTTACTAAGCCAGATATTTCTTGGTCAAGCTTGACTTACTTAGATTTCATTAGTTCTGAAGAAGACTATGTTTGTCTTATTTACCTTGAACCATAAGCTCAGCAAACACAGTTTTATATTCTCAATTCATAGGGCTTCCTACTATGAGATTTCAGTTGATGATGGTCCATGGGAAAAACAGAAGAGTTCAGGGCTCAATTTGTGCACTGGAACAGGATCAAAGGCCTGGTGAGTAACTTGGCATATTGCTTATCAAGTTTTGTGAAATATTTTAACTAATATAATTTACTTGATGTCTCATATTGGTGCATCTTAGCCTCTAATACTCAAGAAGTAGCCTGGTGTTACACAGGTTGGCCCAGTTTCTGTTTCACTTATTGATTGGATCTGGTAGTCCTGCCTTGACTTCTTGGATTACAGCCACAGGCTGGATTTGGTCATTATTTGATCATTATTGAGCATTAGGTTTATAAGGAAATAAAAGGAAATGAGAAGTGGTTTGGGGACTATATATTTCTTAAAAGTAAAAAATATTTTAAATAATAGTAAAGAAATGAATACAAGGTACAATACAAAAAATAGGCTGGAGGTTTGTGCATTAAAGGCTCAACTGGAGGTAGCCTGGGACATCCTGAGTATCCTGTCTATTCTATAACCTCCTTCTGGGTAGTCTCTTCTATTTCTTAAGACATACATACGGATGCCACCCAAACATATCTTCTCTCCTGAGTACAAACCCACATTCTAAAATTACTAGTAGATAGGATGTTAGTAGTACTTCAAATTCAACACATTCAAAATTGAATTTATTGTCTTTAGTTTTTCTTTATGTGTTCCCTGTGTTGCTTAATACCATCACTATTTACCAGGACTTCATGCTCTAAAGAAAAACATTACTTCTCAAAACCTTGCTCTTACCTTTGAGTCTTTCATTCTTCATATCTCCCCTCTACACATTGTAGTCTGTAAATCCTGTTAATTGTACTTCTCAAGTCTTTGCCTACTTTTTTCAGTTTCTACTGCTGTTTCTTTGGTCCAAGCCCGCATCTTTCTAATGAATATTCTTTGTGCCTCTCCTTTTATTCTTCAGGCTGTCATTCACACTACCAACAGAGTGATATTTCTAAAATGTAAATAAATCTGACTAAATCTGTTCTCTGCTTTAAAACTTTCATTGACCTCTGACTATGTTCAGATTGCTTAGTCTGCCACTTAAGACCCTTTAAAATATGACCTTAGTGACCTTAGTTACCTTACTGGCCTTATTCCTTGCCCTACCTTTACCCTGACCCATCATCATACTAGAGCCACCATAGCTACTTGCAATTCTCGACACACTCCTCGTTCTCGCTTGGCTTTTTGTTTTTGCTCAATGCAACTTTTCCTGCTTTGCATGCCTGAACACTCTCTACTTTCTATCCACTGGCTGAAAAATTGAGTCTTCAAATTTCATTCTCCTTAGCAAATCTTTGTTAACACTCACTTCCTTTCATAAACACAATGAATTAATTCCTTTTTTGTCCTTCCCCAGTACTTTTTCTCATAGTACTATTATAGCACTTATCACATTATTAGTTATCTAATATGCTAATACCCAACTAGTTTAAGCAACTTTAGGGATTTGATATGGCGACTAGAAGTTTTTCTTTTTTTTTTTTCCCCACTGTTTAATTTTTTGTGTGCATAGCACAGTACCTAATACATATTCACTCAAATATTTGTTGAGTAAATGACTACATTTTCACAAATACAGGTAAAATAGTGCCTATCAAACTGATTAAGTTTGGGTAGTTTAATTTAGAGTTTTATTTCCTACTTGTTCAGCATGAGTTCTTAAACTTCTTATTGTGGAAAATTTTAAATATATATAAGAGTAGACAAAATAGTATAATGAATTCTCACATACCCATAGCCAATTTCAGTAATTACCAGCTTATGCTCAATCTTGTTTCCTCTGTACCCCTACCTATCTGCTTATGTCCTACGTTATTTTGAAGTAATTTTCAGAC
>NW_012134970.1:324385-325422 GCF_000956105.1 Propithecus coquereli | reverse complement strand
GCCATATATATGTGTGTAGTTTTTTTGCTTTTAAAATAAAATAGGGAAATAATATATACACTACATAATGCTCTTTGTATTTTAACTTAATATTTTGGTTATCCTTCTTTCTCAGCACATATAGTCCTATTATTTTTAATATAGTGACTAGCTGTAATATTTATTTAATCAGCTTCCCATGGATATATATGTGAGTTGTTTTGCTGTTATAAACAGTGCTTCAGTAAATATTTTTGTTCATATCTTTGTACACTATATATGTAAGTATATTTTAGGATGAATTGCTAGATTGAAGAATATATTCATTTTTATTTCGATAGTACGTAATTGCTTTTCAACTGCAATTTCTGTATTCCTACCCATGTATGAGAATACTTCTTTCTCCATACCCATACCAATATATTATTTATCAGTTTTTAGCTCTTTTTATTTATAACTTGTTTTAGGAATTTCTAAGAGTTATTTATATATTAAGTAGATTATACCTTTTCATTTTTAGCATGATTTTAGAATTAGAACAAGAAAGAATAATGTGGTTTTTGTTTCTAGGTCATTCAATATTAACAGGGTTGCAACTCAGGCTGTGGAAGATGTTTTAAATATCGGTGAGTACCAAAATAGCTATTACAATAGTCTCCTCTCATCTGCGGAGAATACGTTTTAAGGCCCCCAGTGGATGCCTGAAATCTTGCTACCAAACCCTACGTATACTATGAATGAATTTATTTTTCCTCCTTCACCGTTTCACAGATAGATTTGTTCTTATGGTAGATCTTAGCAACCTCAGTATGTGATTTTAAGTTGAGAACTTTCACCTTTTCACTTAAAGAAAGCGCTTTACAGCTTCTCTTTGACATATCTGAATTGCCAGCATCACTACTCTTGTGCTTTGGGGCCATTATTAAATAAAATAAAGGTTACTTGCGTACATAAGCATTGCCATACCGCAACAGTAGATCTGATAACTGAGTCAGCTAAGCGACTAACGGGTAGGTAGCATATACAGTGTGGATATGCTGGACAAAGGGATGATTCAC
>NW_012134970.1:321061-324335 GCF_000956105.1 Propithecus coquereli | reverse complement strand
TAAAATTAACAGCTTTTATTTATCATGATAGCGTCTTTCCTACTGAACATCATATACTACTTGTTGAAAACTAGAATGAGAATTAGAAATAATTTCCCAGATGGTTTCCCTTTTCTTTACCCAGTATTCTTATCCATAAAAATGGGCAAAGTGGTATAATTGAAAAGAATACTAGCCTGGGAGTTAAGAAATCTGGCTAAACCATTAACTAGCTTTGCCACCATTTATAAATTTACTTATCTGCATAATGAGGGAAATAGAACAGATAAAATAATAAGATTACTTTATCTTCTGAACTCCTGTGATACTGTAAATTTATATTTCATGCATTATAACACAAGCTGTTGGTTATTTAGCCCCTGCTACTTTGTATTGTGCTAGGTACTTTTTATACATTAATCTTTATAGAAATCCTGAAAGAAAGTAGTAGTATCCCCATTTTATAAAGGAAGAAGTTGAAGGTTAGCAAGAATAATAAATATTTTGGTGAAAGTCACACAACTAGTAACTGTCAGCACTGGGAAAAAAGCACAGTATGCTTGACTGTAAAACCAGTGCCTTTTTCACTGTCTTGCTTGTGCTGCTTCACAAGGGAAGGTCAGCTTTTAAATATATGAGGGAGAGGGGTTCTGACCTGTCTATAGAGGTCACACAGTTGAAGGATCAGTCACTGACTAGGTTGTAATGAAGAATTATCAAAAAATAGTGCTTATACTAGAGGCAGCTTTTAGAGCATTCACTGCCTCCCACATACACCCTATAGTTGAGTCCTGTGTTGATGTTGAATTTGAATAAGTATGGTTTAGATTACAATGTCAGCTGTCTTGCTTATTAAAGTCACCTGTGCTTTAGTATTGAACTCTCTCTCACTAACTGTATCCTATCCCTGCCACCTTGGTTACTCAGTCTCTTCTTTGCTCAGCCCCGTGCAGCTTGCTTACCTTGAATGTGTTCCAGGGATGAGGAACCTGCAGCCTTGGGGCCACATGTGGCCTTCTGGATCTTTGAGTGTGGCCTTTTGACTGATGATTCTTTTTCGATGATTGCATTTCCCATTCATATTCTATCCTTTTCTCTTCAGAAAATGCAGGAAGAGAAGAGAAACCTAGGAGCCAGAGAGTCTGGGAGAAAGCTATATAGAGAAAAAGCAATCTATACATTAGTAATTTTTATTTTATAATACTGCCATCTCAGCACTTTTTTTGTTCCAAGCTAATAACGTTATTTTGTTTATATTCTCACAAATATTCTGGAGGTAGGTGATTTTATTTTCATTAGTAGAGTATAAGAAGTGTCATAAGTTAACTAACTTGCCCAAAGCTTATGTGGCTAATAAATGTTGAAGTTTGGATTTAAATTCTAGACTTAAGTTGAAACTGTAGACCTCTGAGTAATCACTGGAAAGAATAGATTAGGATAGTGTATTTCTTTTTCTCTTCTTTTTCTTTTAATTCGTGATACAGAGAGGTTTCTTATGTGACCTTTTCAGTCCTTGCATTGAATATGAAATGTGGAAATGTATAACTTAAGGTAAACTAATAATCATTATAACAGATAAACCCCCAATCTCAGTGGATCAACACAATGTAAGTTTCTTATTCTTGTGAAGTCTGAAATAGATGTTCCTAGCTGGCAGGTGGCTGTCCTCCAAGTGGTTACTCCTTCCATCATGTGGCTCTGCCATCTTCTAAACATAGCTCCCAATGTTGCTGTGCCACGGGAGGAAGAGTGTGGCAGGTCCCCATGGGAGGCTTATGAGCCAGGCTGAAGTGTTGTCTATCCATGTCTATTCTGATTCCTTTAGCTAGAACTTAGTCACATAGCTATATGGCAAAAGGGACTAGAAAACATAGTCTAACCAGATGTCCAGAAAAAAAAAAAATGGATTTAGGGAATAGCTATCTGATCTTGGCATTTCCAGAGATTCTTCCACAAGAGATAGGATAGAGGGGTCGTATTGTTTAGCTAGTGTCTGAATTATCCCATTATCATCTCATTTCTTTGTCCGGTGTGGAACATGACTTACTCTATATCTGGGAGAAGTACTACAGAGTAGAATCTCCATTTGTTTGGTTAGTTTTTCTTTAAGACTGTTCCCAATCCTCCCCCTCTGTACATTGTGCCCTGCCAGATTTAATTAAGGAAGAGAAAGTATTTGTAGGAGATGGAGTTTTAGTAGTTGATGAAGATATGATATTCAATTTTGTCTTTCAATTTTGTTGTCTTTAGTAGAGGTTGTATCTTATTTCAAATGGGTAACTCTTCTAATGCTGAAAATTGTAGCTGACACCTGCTTAGGCATATATAGTAGTTTGTCTTTTATGTAGAATGCAGACTACTCCTGAAGGGAGAGTGAATTGGCTGAGATCTAGGTTACAACCACAGTAAATTAATAATCTAACTCTAATTCAGAGAATTTAGTGTGGGTTGATTTGTGATATCCTTAATAAGTCATAGTGCTAGAAATATTAGAGCAAGTTCTTATGAGACTTCTGTTCTCTTAAATTGTCTTTACTGTGAGGAGATATTAGTCACTAAAATCTTTTGCCCTTTAACTATATATTTTAGTTCAATAGAACCCTAATAAACATAGTTTATTTGTATATGAGTTTTAGATTTAAAATGAGAATTCCTAAATAATCCAAATCCAATAATGTGGATATTTAGAGGAATTAGAATTTAACTCATGTGTATCCCTTGCTTTTGACATTTTCATTCAATGTTGACTTCTTGCCACGAGCCAGGTAGTGCCCTAAGTGCCTTATATTTTGTAGTGTATAACAGTAATACTAATGAGATAGGTATTGTGCACTTCACACTAAACAATAAGAAAGTCAGGAAACTGAAAGTATTTTGCTTTATACTACGTAGTAAGTATGAACAAAAGTACAGAGGTAGGAGTGAGCTCGGTGTGGTTGGAATGTGAAATTGGGGGCAGCTAATGGTGAAAATGGAATAAGCATGGGCCAGATTTTAGATTATTTAGCAAAGGGGTCTGGTCTGTGAATGACCTTAAAATTTTAATGTAAAGTGTTGTGTATCTGCATTTTTCTTAAAAGAGAGCACAAAAGTTTTTTGCATTTCTTCAAACATGAAGGGCATAGGGTTAGAAGGTATGGGGGAGTATCTCTTCGTGCCAAAAAAGTTGAATCAGTGATTTAGGTTTAGAGTTGTGTTGACTCATTATGTTACTCCTATTCATTGGGATTATCTATTCAGGTCATATATGAAGGTTATGAGGCAGTAGAAGAATTCTAAATTACCTGGAAGAATT
>NW_012134970.1:262411-317388 GCF_000956105.1 Propithecus coquereli | reverse complement strand
TTAAGGCTTCATATTAATTAAGGTTATCTGACACTCTTATACTTTTTTTCTTTTAAACATGTTTATTAAATATTTTTATTTCCCCTGTGACGTGTCAAATATTTACCTTGTTCTGTGGTTGTTTTCTTTTTCTTTTTTTTTAATTTCAGAATTTTATGGGGGTACACATGTTTTGGTTACGTAATTTGCTTTTGTATAGTTTGAGTCAAAGTTATAAGTGTGCCTCTCACCCAGTTAGTGTGCGTTGTACCCGTTAGGTGTGAATTTACCCATCTCCTTGTAATTTTTTTTAATATGGTACTCAAACTTTCTTTCAAGCCTGATTTCTCTGTGCAGTTGTCTTTAACTGATTTGTGCTTTGTATGCCAATCCTCATGTGCCTCTTGGTTAGAAAGAAAGCAGGTCCCAAAGATTTCTAAAAATATCTTGAGTAATGGCAGTTTCATTGGAGAAAGCACATTGCCTGTCATTGTTTGAGATTGCATTTTATATCAAGGCTATTACCTTATAGTTATGAACTCTTTGATATGGTATTTTGGAAAGAACTTGGCAGGGGAATATGGGCAACTCAAGTTCCTTTTTTGAGTGCATCTACCTAATTCCTCTATTTTTGTTTAATTCCTTGCTTCATAGTTAATGGTTTTCCCCCCCTAGTTGTACCTATTTCTGCTATATTGTGGGTATGATGTACATTTTTGTGGGCTAATCACAGAATTTAATTCTCATTTATAAGTCTTTTTCTTTTTTAATGGAGTGTGTGTTGTGAGTTCTTAGAAAATTGCTCCCAAACAAATTTTTGGAACAGATTTGCTTTTAAGTTGGGAATAGCATCATTTTTTGTTTTGTACTTCTCAGAATTAACAATCTTTTATTGAATGTGCTAATATTATTTTTTTTCTTTATAGTGACAAATGAGTATAACAAATCACTGCTCTACAGTCCAGAAGAACCAAAAATACTTTTCAGTATTCGAGAACCAATTGCAAACAGAGTTTTCTCAAGCAGTCGTCAACGTTGTTTCTCCTCAAAGTAAGCATCCTAAGTCTAACTTGTGACTATTTTCATTCTTTTCATCATTACAAAGCACACTTGGTTTTAAGATTATTTAATTTCATTAAATTTGCTCAAACTTAATCTAGCAGGAAAAGTAGAACCTGTAAAACTAATAAGATATGCTAAGCTGGCTAAGGATGGTATTTTCTTTTAAATTTACTGTATCATTTTAGAGAAACTAAAGCTTAAGTGAATAAAAGGGTTATAGTTATTTAATTGGGTAATGTTGGTTTGTCGGTCTTTAAAAAATGTATCAGGACACAGTAGGATCAAATTAATCATTTTAAAAGAAGCCAGTTAGAAAGCAACTTTTTTTCATAAACTATGGAATAAAAGAAGGATAAACATTCATGTAAAACCTAAGTTGTATAGCAGTAAACCTTTAGAGTAGGATTCATTTCATTTTTTTTTTATTTGTTCTACTTCCTAGAGAAGGAGTCATTTCTTTTAGCTTTTCTTCTGCCTGTTGAATCTGCTTCACATTTTTTTTTTGAGAGGATATACAAAAATGAATATAATTTCTTAGTTTGTAAAGGTTGCCCAATATTCCAAACTAGTAAGAAAACTTACTATCATTATGAGAAAATGTCATCTATCTTATGGCAAGCAAAGACAGTTTAATTACAAACTACTACCTATACTATGCAAATTTTCTGTTTATGAATATACAGTTGATTTTTTTTCCAGGTAAGATGCTAATAAGAAAACTCATCTTAAAATTCACTTTATCATTTGAGAGTTAATTTTGATTAATCAACAAATCTATACTCAGTTTGGGTGAGACTACAAAGACTCTTTCAAAGATACATCCTTCTTATATTTAAATTTTTGCTATATAAATAGAAGAATAGCTTCATGACTTTGGTGGATGGAAAAGATTCCTTAAACATGTCATAAAAAGCACTTTAACAACAAAGGAGTGAAAAATTTAACTACATTAGAATTAAGAACTGCTGGTAATCAAAAGATACCATTAAGAGGCTGAGTGCAGGGCTTTACGCCTGTAATCTAGCACTTTGGGAGGCCGAGGCCAGCAGATTGCTTGAGGTCAGGAGTTTGAGACCAGTCTTAGCAAGAGTGAGACCTCATCTCTACAAAAAATAGAAAAATTAGCCGGGTGGGTGGGTGTATGCCTATAGTCTCAACTACTTTGTAGGCTGAGGCAGAAGGATCAGTTGAGCCCAGGAGTTGGAGGCTGCAGTGAGCTATGACAGCGCCATTGTACTCCAGCCTTGGTGGCAGAGCGAGACCCTGTCACAGAAAAAAAAAACAAAACCCAAAACCAAAAAAGAGATACCATTAAGAAAACAAAAAGAGGGAGACAAATAATTTGTAGGACCTATATCCAGTAGTGGGCTCACAGCCAAAATATATAGCAATTGCAACTTTACTACACCACTGTTAGGCATATAAAGCTTGGAAAATTTTATGGCAGTTACCTACCAAATCTGAATGTAGCATACATGGTGACCCAGTAATTCTAATTCCCCTCCAAGGTATATATCCAACAGAAATGTGTGCACCAACAGAAATGTGTGCACCGAAAAACATGCTCAAGAATATTCATAGCAGTACTACTCCCAATTGCCAAAAATCCAAAGGTCCATGAATAGTAGAAGAGATAAGTAAATTTTGGTGTTTTCATACAAGGGAAGTGTTTTCATACAAGGGAATTATTTTCATACAACATTGAAAATGAACTACATTGCTACTACTACATGTAATAACATGGATGAATTTCACAAACATACTAATGAGCAAAAGAAGCCAGACACTACTGTACATATTGTATTCTTCCATTGATATAAAGTTCAAGAACAGACCAAGCTATTACTACTGTCGTGATAGAAATTAGGATGGTGGGTATGCTTGGGGAGGAGGGAGCAGAGGTAGCAACTCGGAGAGATAGGGCAGTGCTATATGTTTAAGTGTATGATACTATCCTGAATGTTGAAATTTTGAGACTTTGATAATGTACCCATATATTTACAGTTACTAATTCTCTCATACTAAAGAACAACTTGATTTTTAAAATCAAGGCCAAATGATATGCTAGTTTAGATAAAAATTCAGTGTTTTAAATAGCCTATTATTTAGGGTTAAAAAAACTATTACTATTTAATGACATATTTCCTTCTGCTTAGGGTTTGTGTTCGTTCTCGTTGTTGGGACGCATGTATGGTTGTGGATGGAGGAACTTCTTTTGAGTTCAATGATGGAGCAATTGCTTCAATGATGATCAATAAAGAAGATGAGCTTCGAACTGTGCTTCTAGAACAGTGAAGGATTTCCTCATATGACAAATGTTGATTACTGGAAAAATATTTTTAAAGTGGAAACAGTCATAAAGCTACATTTTTTGATTATTGTTGGACTGATTGCTCCTGTGTTCAAAGGTGACAAAGAAAGTGAGATTTGTCTTATTTTGCTGTTATATTCAGATAGAAAAGAGAAGTTACTAGGTGTGTAAGAAAATGGATGGACTAAACTGATTAGAATTGATACCAGTGAAATTTCTGTATTGCTTGCAATTGGTAACCAAGAGTGCTGATATCTTTTTAAATTTAGAGAGGCAGGCTTAAATAAAGGATTAAATGTTTAGGATTTGAAATTTAACTGTATAAGTGTTTTTCCTTCCCTTTCCTCCTAACATTGTGGAATTGTCAGACCAAACACATATCATTTGACTAGTGCACATTTTTTATAGTACCTAAAGATCAAGATTTTAAAAAATTTTCATGGAGAGTTTTGATAAATTCTGACATTGACCTAATCGAAATAGGTAAATGTGTTTTTATATGTGCTACGAATTTTCTAATTTCAGAATACAGTGATGTTGTTATGATTCTGTTGATTTAAATATTTCAAACAATCATTTTTGAAATTATTTATAGATGAATGTTTTCAGTTGACATTTATTCTGGTTAATTTCAACCATGGGTGAAATACCTGTATCAGAACAAAATCATGATGCTGTTACAAATGTATTAATTATCCAGTAGCAGCTTTAGGGTCAATTTTTTAAAAATGATTTGAGTCTAATAGGTTTCTTCCAGCTTTAAAACTCTCAACATGGATTCAAGGCCTAAAAGGATGACTGATTAAACATTTTGTATTAGGAGTTTGTTAAAACCTTAAAAAATATTTTTATCTAGTGTTAGGAATATTGTCTGAAAGAGAATGGATGCTTTAGTAAATATGTAAAACACAGTAGTTTTGGAATTGCCTTACTTAGTAATTACGGCGGTTTTCACTTAGCTTATATTCCAAGTTTTACATAATAGCTTTATGGGATAAAATGTTGTTATGGCTTTTCTTTTTTCCCCATTGTGAGAATTCCTTTATTTTTGGAGGAAATTATTTTTAATCTAATTTTTGATCTACTTGTAATAGTAACCTTAGAATTTTTGCAAAAAGCTGTTGTTGCATAATGAAACAGTTGGTATTCTCATGCCATTTATTCCAAATCATGTGTTGTTTTTTTCACTTGCTGGTGAAAATTTTTGTTCTATCATTGACAAATATTTATTGAACACCCACTCTGTGCATGTGCTACTATGTCAGGTGCTAGATGCACATTGTATGAAACAGATTCTATCCTTATAAAATTTGAGTCTTGTGAGCTCAAAAGTAAATTCTGTGAAAGCTAGGATGGATTGTCAAATTGAGTGCTCTTAGTTTTGCCAACATTTAACATGTTATCAACTGTTTTTTATAAATGTTAGTGTACAAAGGTAATCTAGGTTTTGATGTATATCCAGAAGAATCAGTTTTTCTTTTCTTAGTTAAGAGTGTATATGTAGACACAGCACAAAATTTATATGATGCATTAGATAGAAATAAAAATAATGTTTTCCCAGAGCTGGATCTAGTTTCTGGCTCTTTTTTAATGATATATATATATATCATTTTATAAAAAAGTAAAATTCCGAACTACAGAAACTTACCTGACAGATATAAAATACCTCCTTGAAAAAAATGCCAACTCCATCTTTAATCTCCAGAAAATCTGTTTTTCCAAATGCTACCCTAAATCTGTTAATATGTAACATAAGCTGTATTATGTATTGTTCATAAGCTGTATTATTTTAAAAGGTTTTAAAAATACTTAATGTGTTCGAGTTGCAATATAATTTCTAACATTTCTGCTCTGTGGTGGGATTTATTTGTAAGAAATGAGAAGCAAATGATGTTAGAGTAGCTAAAGTGTTTTTATGAATGAGTTAACCTTTTAATGGCAACTATATGTGAATAAAATTAAACCATTGTTATGTCTTCTTTTTAACCTCATTTCTTATTTCCATAACTGTCATGGGGTAATTATTTGAAAACCCTGTTTTTCCCAACAAGTTTCAAAAGTCTTTTCCCCACTGCTTGTATTAATATTTTTCTGTGCCCTGTTGACTACGTTCACTTCTAACATTTGACACAGAATGATTTGTTATTTAATCAGCAGATAAAGTGCTTACCTGGTAAATGTAGACTCTTTGAGATAATTTTGACTTAATATTTTTGATACTCCATATGTATTTATATTCATGTCCACAGTACAGCAAATCATAATACGTTTTACTAAATGTATAGCCTTAACATACAAAAATTTACATTGATTTTGCTTTTTAAATAAGCAGAAGAGCCAGTTAACACATGATTTTTATTGCAAAATATTCACTTGAGTTGAAAAACTTGTCAAACATAAGTTTAAGGATACATTATGTATTGTTCAGATGTGAAAATAATGTAAATTTAGAATTTAAATCACTAAAAAAGTTCATCCCATTGTGCCAATGTAAGTTATGCATCCTTATACTTAAGGATAACATCTACCAAGACAATTGTGCAAAAGATTCCAGGGATAATGTTACACCTAATTAATATCATGAAATAAATATATATAGTGGTGTTGGTGGGGATCAATGTACTACCGAACTAAATAATAGTTCAATTTTATTTTTTCAAATGCAGTTTATTCTTAACATTAAAAATACTCATGAGGATTAAGGCATAAGTCAGTGAGAAGACTTAAGTTCTCTAAGGAAGGTAATGAGTTTTCAGTCTTAGCTTTAAGACACATTTTAAAGAAAATCACTGACTAAACAAGGAGGACCTAAATAGATTTTAATAGAAATAGGAAAGAATATTTTAAGTATTAATTTGAATACCTTAAATAAAATGATTTTAATGCTTAAAACTGCAATTTTGATATTTTGAGAAATATAAAAATACCAGCATTTAAATATTTAGATTCACTAAAATGTAAACATCATTAAGGCAAAACAAATCCATAAAATAAGTTTAGTACTGGCTTTTAGGGCTTTGACCTGTGTCTTGAAGAGTTAGTCTCTTGGTGAAGAGACCTTTTGACTTCCTGGGATATTTGGCTAGGTGGGAAAGAAGAGTGGTAAGGAAAGAGGAGTTTGCCTTTTTGCTTGCTCGAGGGTTAGGGTACCCAGGGACAAGGGGTTCATTCCTTCCTTTGCCCAGTCCCTAGACTACTTGCCTTTCCTTATGTGTTCTGCACCTTCTCTTGTGCTATTGCTCACACAGAATCCTCCATATTGTAGATGGTCAATAAATGCTGAATTGCAATTGCGTTCACCAGGATAGAAGGGACACAAGGACTTTACCCAGAAATAAAGGTGTGCACTTGGCCAGTGTCCCTCATATTTGAGGAACGTGTGGATAGGGTATAGGAGAGTGAGGAATCAAGGGTCCAAGAGAGGGTAAAGTGATAGCAGTGAAAATGAAAATGGAGACAGATGCTAACATCATAAAAATAAAGCCACGTGGAACATCTCTTAATGGAAGAACATAATGCTACTTACCAAATATCTCCTTGCTGAAGGAACTTGATGATACAACCCTCTAGAGTAGGATTTCTCAATGCTGGCACTATTGACATTTTGGACCAGAGAATTCTCTGTTGAGGGGGGCGTTCCTGTGTTTTAGTATGGTTAGCAGCACCGTAGCTTCACTGGCTAGATGCCAGTAGCTCCTCTCTTCTTGTGACAACCAAAAATATCTTCTTGGGGGCCAAAAATCACCCTCGGTCTAGAGCTTTTTGGTGCTAGATGTAACTACCAGTTCATGGAAATATGGGACAGACAGATGATTAACCTGTAAAGTGTCACTCTAGTGATAGTAACAGCAAAATCCAGGATGTGGGAAAGTATGAATGACCCAGTTTCTTCAATAAATAAATTACAAGGAAAAAAAGGGAAGGAATCCAAAGATTAAGATTTAGAGGCCGGGCGCGGTGGCTCACACCTGTAATCCTAGCACTCTGGGAGGCAGAGGCGGGCGGATTGTTTGAGCTCAGGAGTTCGAGACCAGCCTGAGCAAGAGCGAGACCCCGTCTCTACCAAAAATAGAAAGAAATTAATTGGGCAGCTAAAAATATATAGAAAAAAAAAATTAGCCGGGCATGGTGGCGCATGCCTGTAGTCCCAGCTACTTGGGAGGCTGAGGCACAAGGATTGCTTGAGCCCAGGAGTCTGAGGTTGCTGTGAGCTAGGCTGACGCCATGGCACTCACTCTAGCCAGGGCAACAAAGTGAGACTCTGTCTCAAAAAAAAAAAAAAAGATTTAGAGACTATCAATCAAATGTAATATGTGGACCATGTAAAAAAAACCATTGGAGACAACTGAGGAATTTTCAACACCATCCTGATATTTAATGCTTCAGAATTCATTCAGGAGAAGCGCTATGTTTCAGAGGTATATATTGAAATTATTTGTGAAATTACAGGTCTGGGTTTTGCTTCAAAATAATCTACATGTGTGGGGAGGGGGGCGGTTGAGATCATGAATAAAGTAAGATTGGCCAGGAGTTAATGATCGTTGAAACTGGATAATGGGGTTCATCATATTCTCTATGTTTTAACATTTTTCACCATTAAAAACAAAAAAGAAGGCATTGTAGTGATAATGTAAAAGAAGAACCAATAAAACTGGGTGATAATTGAAGAATCGCCATTCCCCCATTTGAATGGACGGGTTCAAAAGGAAGACCTCTGGGCACAAGATGAACTATTCAAATAGCTTCTGAATGACAATAAAATACATGGTATAAGCAGATCAAAGCCATATTTAAAAAGTGCTACCAGCTGGCTTTTATTCATAGTATTTGACTATCACATTAATCACTTGAATTCAAATGTTTTATAAATATGTTATTACTTTTGGAAGCATGATAAAGATAATAAGCCTGTATTTAGCACCTTTTCAAAAAGTATCGTAAACTATCATCTTACTTTGATAACAAGCATATGAAGTAGGTCAAAAAGGACGATTTTTAGAGCTCCCTTTTGATGGGTGTTACTTTAGAGGCTTCTAAGCTAACTGACACAGCACATTGAATGCTTTTTAATTTTAAACACAGTACTTAACAAAAGAAAAAGAAAAAAAGAATACAACTTAGCTGAAGTACTTATTTTTATAAAAATGTGTTTTATTTTAAAACCAGTCTATAAAAGTAGAAATCACATACAAAAATACAGATTACTCTGACATGTTGGCAAAATAGCTTATGGCTGGACTTGAGTTTGGAAGTACTGTATATTTGAGGGCATCCGGAAGTCAGAGTCCAAATGGGATCCTATCACCAGCCCTGGTCACTAATCTGTAAACAATAATTTCAAGTAGTATTTAGCACTTCTTAACTACTAAGAAATTGAAGCATAATCATTTCCTGTGTAACACTACTTTAAAACTTCCTTAGGTCTGAGCAGATAAGGGCACTTCATATTAGTGTATCTAACATTTAAAAATTTCGATTTAAAAAAAAATAGTTAATAGAAATGATGGGTTTTGGCTTTTTGTTGCATTTTAATTATATGAGGAGGTCATCAATTTAAACTCGTTTTTTGTGATTTTTTAAAAGCAGAATTTAATCTTTTTGCTTCTATGTACCACCTTTTTTTAAAAAAATTCACAGATGCTATCAAAAGTTTCAACACCTGAATCTTAACTTTTATGTAGGTACAAATAGTGCTTACTGCTCTGAAACTGCATGGAACATACCTGCTTCTAGTGTGTATTTCTGATTGAAGGGAACATGCAGTTCTTCTTAGAGAACGTTAGGTTCCATACCTTATAAAATGGATAGTTTCAGACAATTATTGTGAGACGATTAAAAAAAAAAGACAATTTAAAATACTTGATTCCAGAGTAATATAAAAATAACGTCAAGAACCTCAGCGCTAAAGGAAAACAGCAGGCAACTTCAGTTCAGAATTCTTCCATCCAACTTTTCAAGAATAGAGACTGGATTAATACAACCTTTCTAAAACAAAGCAAGTCATTGTAAAAGCTAAAGAACCCATGTTAACATAATTTGATTATAAAGTTAGAAAACCACAATTATTTATTCACCTAATTGAGAATTCTGAGAACACAGCACCTTAATGAACATTAAAGGATACTTCAAATTAACCTGTCACAGAAAATTGTCTCTAAGCCTTCAAATCCTATACCAATTCTATATGTCTGGTTGTTCTTTTATTTATTTGTTTTTTATTTAGGTTTTAAGGTGAATTACATGGGGCTATTTATTTCTATTAACCTAATTTCAAATCTAATGGCAAAATTGAAATGTACCTTTTTTCATATCCCCAGAAGAGATTGCCTCAAATCCTACTATCCTATGATTCACTTTCTGTTTAGCTTACAACACGAACAGCTTATTGTTTTTCCAAGCTATGTCTTATAAAGCAATATTGAAAAATTAAATAGATAAAAGATACCACATAGGCTATGAAGATTATTTGCCAGTGGTAATTTTTAAGCTTGATTCTGAATAGACTTAAGAAGCACACTTGGAAGAGGTGGCTCAAATTTTGTCCTTTAAAGTATCTTGAAATTATAGGCTCACTCTCCTAAAATTTCATAAGGCCTAGAACTTTGGCTCTTAAGAACATAGCAGTGACAGAAGCTTTTATAGTCATTTCAAAAAGCAACACTTCATAGTTTTCCCTCTCAAATGGTTCCCTAATATACTTGCAGAATGAAGACAAAGGGAAAACCAAGAATAAAACTAGCTGAGTATTCCACCAATTGGGCTTCCTGCTTATTTTTCCTGTTCCAAAAAAAAAAGAGGAGACACCATTCTGCAATAAATACTTCATAGACAATTGGGCTTTTGCAGTGTCAGTCGGCATTTGATGCCCCATATCTCCTGGTTCTTTTTGTTGCCAATAGTTGGCCTGGCAATGGTGGTGAAATGGGAGCAATTAATCTGTAGATGAGGAAGGGCTTCCTTCAACAGTTGAAGGGTACCATCTGGCACGATTCCAAAAACTTGTAGTGTTTTCAGTGTGGGAATTTCTCCAAGTTCACTGGAAAGGAAGAAAGAGACTTTCAGAATAGCAGTATCTACGGAAACTGTTCAACTAGAGTTATATGACCCAATTTTTACAGTTTGTATCATAAAATGCAATATGTAAACATAATTTGCAATAAATGATTTGAAAAAATAGCAAAGGTGTATCAAATTGGAAAGCACAGACCATATAGCTTGAGCAATATGGCCTTTCTAGGAAATACACTGGTGCATTTTGTTGAACGAAGCTCCTAACAACCTTAGCAACTCTGACGTTTATTTAAAATCCAACCATATTTGCTTCCTTTCTCCATTCTTGATTTATACAGTGAATATGAAAGGGGTTACTGTGTTGTGAGAAGAAACTAGCAAGAAAGTGATAGTAAATGTTATATCTTGGCATCAGTTGGAACTACCACAAGTTACATGCAATTTAAGGATATGGACTTGACCTTTATTTGAACTTTGCTCCATTTCTCAAAAGAAGATGTCAGCAGGGTTGATGAACTTAATAATGGTTCAAAGTCATAACATACAAGTCTGTTATGAGTGATGAAACCTACCAGTGACTTCCCTGTTTTAGATAGCGTTATGTAGTTGAGTACACATGGAGAAAATGGGTGACCAATCACAACCTTTGATAGGAGGCAATAGCCATCTTCACTGCTCTATAGGTTACCATTTTTTTCTGTCACAGGTAAGCCAATCCTCTTAGGGTATTTCACATTAAGTGAAACATAACTCTGTCAACAGTGAAATTCTGGTTCACAAAAAACGGAGCCGGTTTCTTCAAAGTAAATACTGTTTGATTTCGGTAATGATTCTTTCTTCTTAACCCAGATCTATGTGCCTAAAAATGCATCGCTCTGATCTGTATTTATTTGCTCCAGGTTGGGACATAGTACAAAGTCTCGGGAAAGGGAACATTTATTTTGGATTTTCAACAAAATTCCACTGTAGATCAATGAACACATCAGTGACCTAGAGTTAGAAGCATCCTCTTTATTTTCATATGGTCAATAATGACTTGAAAAACCTAACTTGCCTTATAATAACTGGCCTCCCATCTTTCTTCCTTTCAGGCCATTCTATATACCAATGTCCAATGTGTCCTCCTAAAGCCTAGCTCAGATTGTGTCATTCATATCTACTCTAAAACCTTTGACACCTGCCTCTTATTTACAGAACCCAGGCTGTTCAAGTGGCCGACTGTGCTCGCTTAACCTGTTCTTCCAGTTTTCCAGTCATCCCTCTAAATGTATGTGTTCTACATTCCACAAGGTTTCTTAAACACCACAGGTGTTTAATATATGTTAGCTGAATACAAAGATGAAGGTAATTTAGAAAATAAAAGCACTGTCCAAATAAAATATGCTTGTTCATAAAGGGACAGTAAGATCTGGAGATAAAACAGATCAAAAGAAAATCAGGCGGAATAAATTACTATCATTTTTCAAGAAAACTGATTTCTGGAATGTAGAAACAGGAGTATAAAAGAAAAGTCACAATACACAGACGTTTATACTTATCATTTAAGATGACAGTAATCCCACTCCAACTTTGAATGCCTCTTAGGTGAAATTTGAGAAATGAGAACTTTGTAATAACTGTGCGAATTCTGGTTCTAGGATATCCAAACCAGCCAAATTGTGAGCCATTCTGCAGTGGATAACATTTAAAAGAAGAAACCGTAGGTGGGAGTAAGAAAAGAAGGTATGGCAGATGGCAGACGAGGAAATGTTCTTGCAGCAGCATTGGGAAAGAGATTTGGTGAGGAAAGAAATTAAGACCAGACTCTCAGAGCCCACTTGGGTGTTATGTGAGAAGGAAGGTGTATGAAGACGGGATGATGGATAAAGGACCAGTTCCCAAGTCAAAAATCCAGAAAGTCTCTAAAATTTTGAGGAGGAGACACAGGAAAAAAAAAAAAAAGTCTCTTGGTACATGCACTACCTACAACACAGAACAAAAAATTTGTAAGCATCTTTTTAAAACTACAATGGAACAAGACTGAAGAGCAATCTAAGGGATAGCAAACAGAAATGAATAGTTAAGAGCTATTATTTCTAATTTAAGAAGTATAAAATGAAATCAATAATGTCTTAAGTTCCTTTGTTTAATTTTAGTAAATAAAAGATATTTATAAACTCTATCACACGTTTACTCCTCACCTCACCTACATAATCCTGTTTTCCATATAAAAGCTTAAATGCCGTTAAGTGCAAATCTCTTACCATAGGAGACTTCAGTCTCCCCTAACCTCAGATCAGTTTACGGTCTCCAGCTTGGGTTTCTTGCTTGAACAAGAAGTAGGGAATAATTAGAAGAAAGTTTAAATATAGGGAATAAGACCAATTAAGAAAGGAATAAATACAAGGGGAATAGGTCATGAGGAAGAAAAACCTACAATTTCCCAAGTATTTTATACATTATTATTACAGAAGACAAATTTTATTTTCTCACTTCTAAGATAAGAAATAAACAGCCTTAAATTCTTCGGTATACATGGCTCTCTGGAAATTACTGTTGAGGCAGCCTGGAATGTTTATAATGAATCTCAAATATATCAGCTGCCAGAATGACTGAAATTAGAGTCCTTCTAATTCTCATTTTATCTTGAGAAACTTTTAAAAGGATAGGGTACCAATAAACTCATCTTAAAGGATTCACATTATAAATCAACATATTAGGTTGGTGCAAAAGTAACTGTGGTTTTAGCAGTGTTGAAATTCGCTATTTGATATTGTAATACATTCTTAAATAAATGTAGCTATATTATACATGATTTTGATGCGCTCTTCTCGCTTCATGTTTCTTATGCTAATGACTTATTACTTGCTGTTTATTTTATATTTATTTTAGACTATGGAAATTTATTTTAGACAAAAAGCAAATTCCAGTGATTTTCTTATTTGCGTTCAAAATGGGTCATTAAGCAGCAGAGACAACTCGCAACATCAACAATGCATTTGGCCCAGGAACTGCTAATGAACATATAGTGCAGTGGTGGTTCAAGAAGTTTTGCAAAGGAGATGAGAGCCTTGAAGATAAGGAGCATAGTGGCTGGCCATTGGAAATTGACAACGACCAATTGAGAGCAACTGTTGAAGCTGATCCTCTTACAACTACATGAGAAGTTGCTGAAAAACTCAATGATGACCATTCTACGGTTGTTCAGCATTTGAAGCCAATTGGAAAGGGGAAAAAGCTCAATAAGTGGGTGCCTCATGAGTTGACCAAAAATCAAAAAAAATCATCATTTTCAAGTGTCATCTTCTCTTTTGTATGCAACAATAACGAACCATTTCTGGATCGGATTGTGATATGCAATGACAAGTGGATTTTATATGACAACTGGTGATGAACAGCTCAGTGGTTGGACCAAGATGAAGCTCCAAAGCACTTCCCAAATCCAAACTTGCACCAAAAAAAGGTCATGGTCACTGTTTGGTGGTCTGCTGCTGGTCTGATCCATTGTAGCTTTCTGAATCCCAGCGAAACCATTCCATCTGAGAAGTAGGCTTAGCAAATTGATGAGATGCACTGAAAACTGCAATGCCTGCAGCCAGCATTGGTCAACAGAAAGGGCCCAATTCTTCTCCATGACAACCGCGTGTTGCACAACCAACGCTTCAAAAGTTGAACAAATTGGGCTAAAAAGTTTTGCCTCATCCACCATATTCGTCTGACCTCTTGCCAACTGACTACCACTTCTTCAAGCATTTTGACAACTTTTTGCAGGGAAAACACATCCACAGCCAGCAGGATGCAGAAAATGCTTTCCAAGACTTCATTGAATCCCAAAGCATGGATTTTTACACTACAGGAATAAACAAACTTATTTCTCCTTGGCAAAAATGTGTTGATTGTAACGGTTCCAATTTTGATTAATAAAGTTGTGTTGAGCCTAGTTAAAATGATTTAAAATTCATGGTCTGAAACTGCAATTACTTTTGCACCAACCTAATATTATTTACATAATGCCTAAAAAAACCCATACTCTTTTACCTTAAAGTTAAAGGACACCACCTTCTTCTTCTCACTCTATGCCAGTGGGGTGACTTGTAACTAAACTCCTGATGCCCCTGTTTCTCTTATTTCATGATAAGATTTAGACAAGTAAAAAATAATAACGCAGTGAAGGTTCACACCTAGGTCTGTAACTTCAGGCCCATTTTCTTAACCATCAATTCACACTACCTACAGGTATTACTATGCGATTATTATGCAGGTACTGCTATTACCATTATTACTATTATCCCACTGAATAAAAATACTAAAACGTGAGGGCTCACAGCCTCTGACTGAAAAAAAGCATTTGGGTTATTACCTGCTTAGCTTCTTCCTTTCTGCAGAGAAGGAACAAAACCAAGAAACACGGATATATTCTCTTGAGAAAAGCAACCAGAAAAGAATTATCACCACACTCCCCAGGGGGCTGCACAGGCAAAGAAGCAGGAGCCCAGATGGCAAGGACAGGAAAGAATGGATGACAGAGAAACCTTTTTGGGTAGATGCTAGAAGTTCCTAGGAGTTCTGGATGCTAGAAAATAGAGAGGGCGGGAATTTCAATGAGTTCCATGTATATGAATCTAAACCCCGACATCTGAGAGCCATCTAAGTAAATGCTGGCATCCTTTTTAGGCAATGCTTTTCCAAATGAGATACCAGCTCAGGCCCGAGCCCCAAGATTAATTACAATACATAATTAACAGATTTCCTAATTCTACTAGTTAACCCCATGCAGCTAAAGAATCTGATTTTAATTCATCAGTTCTTGAAACTAACTTATAAGATCCAAACCATTATTTTAAAAAACTAAATAAATTCTCACTCAATTTACCACCCTTCTCAAGTAGGAACCTGCAGCTAAATTACTGTCATTTAAATGAGTTCAGCAGCTACATTCAGGGCCTATTGGCTGTAGAAAGAGAGAGCAACTGACCAAGGCCAAGATACTGACCTCTGGTGGTTTTTAATAAAATTGCTTCACATTTACATTTGACATTATGAAGACTTTTCCAGGCCTTTAGAATGAAATAAAGGGAACCATTTTAAAAAGAAAAAGATGATATTATTCCCAGGATGACTTGGGTATAGCACTTCCTGAAAGAAAGATGGATGGACTAGACTCCTTTTTTCTTTGCACTCCCTTGATTCTGTGGAGTTGCTGAGCAGGCAAAATTAATCCTCATATGAGCCACCAGATTAGATACAGAGTATTTTGCATCTGCTCAGGAGATATAGGATCTAGACCTAGCTCAGCTGGTAACTCACCATCAGGTTTGGATAAGTCACTTCACTTTTTTTAGACCTTAATCTCCTCCCTGTTCACCACCTACATGCTTTTATTCTTCCCATTCCTTGACCATTCAGGACATACATCACTAGAAGGTACAGAATTTTTCCTTTAAGCCCAGATGAAGGCTTTGAAAATCAACTGAGTTGATGTGGAAAATCTGAGTGGTGGTAGAGGGAAAAACACCAGAGACACCAACCCACAGACATTGGGTCTGCCTTCCCAATTACACTCTGAGTTCCTAGGAGGTAAAGGTTATCCGCATCTTTTCCAGGTCCTCCACACATACTAATAAGATATGCTAGTAATTAAAACTGTTTACAGCTAAGTAATAAATGTTTAGTGAATGATCTCAGTCAACCCAACTTTACAAGACATTTTAAGCAAAACACTCTGCCCTGGTTTATTTTGCTGGTCTTTCCTGGCTAGTTTGTGGTATACTAACATTAATATTTCAGTTTCAAATGTCTGCTATTAATAATAATGGATTTTAACACCCGGCATCTATGTTGGTTCCTGCCTTCTATTAGCATTAAAAATAAAGCATACTTACAGTAAAGTTTCTGGTATTATATCATAGCATCGACTGAGTGATAGGTGTTGGAGGTAGTTGAGCTGGTAAAATTCCTGAAAGCAGTCATTCTTTAGCATGACACTATCACTGTAACAGAGCAGAAGAAAAGATATTCAAAACCACCCATCAATTGTAGATGGAGAAGATAAAAATAAGCTACTGCTTAGTTCCTTCAATTCGACATTAAGATCCGTTCCCCATTTAATGAGAAATCCAGATTTTTCAACTTTTGATCTAAAATAAACAAACAAAAAAATACCTTAAGTCTAGGTGGACAAGATTGGGACATCTTCTAACTAAAGTAGAGACATCTAGGAAAAACAAACAAATATGATGGTCACTATTAAATGAGGAACAAGACAAAGATATTTGCTGTCACTACTATCATTTAACATTGTGCTAGAAGTGTGAACAATGCAATTAGAGTTGTACACTATTAGAAAGATTATATGATCATCTTGGCATATAAAATTTTCTACCCAAAAAACCCAAGAGAATCATGTGAAAAACTACTGGAAATGTAAAATGACTGGTTAACAACAATCCTTAGCTTATCTATGTATCAGCAATAACTGGCTGGAAAAATAATGGAGAAAAAAAATCCCCTTCACAATAGCAAAAAGCAAAACCAAACACTAGAATATATACATAATATATTATAAAGATGGTACTTTAAATCAGTGAGGGAAATCATGGATTATTAAAATATTGCTACCAGCACTGGAAAAAATTATTTCTCCAACTCAAATAATATATCCAAATAAATTTCACGTAAGTTCTAAATGCAAAAATATGGGTAATTACTTATTGAATCTTGGGATAGGTAAGGCATTTTTAACATAGAAGAAAACATACAGGTAATACATACTTAAATTTATTTATTTATTTATTTTTACTCCCATACTTAAATTTAATATATAAAATTTTTAAAACAAAGTAGTAACAGAAAATTGGGAATAAGTGTTTTCAACATTCATTAAACAGAGAGTTAAGTCTTATACATATAAAGAGGAAAGAAAAGATAAACAATAGATTGTAGGCAAAGAATATGTAACAGTGGGAGGGCGAGGCAGAAGGATCGCTGGAGCTCAGGAGTGCGAGACCAGCCTGAGTAAGAAGGAGACCCCGTTTCTACTAAAAATAGAAAAATTAGCCAGGCACGGTGGTGCATGCCTGTACTTCCAGCTACTGGGGACACTGAGGCAGGAGACTTGCTTGAGCCCAGGAGTTTGAGGTTGCAGTGAGCTATCATGACCTAGCCTGGGCGACAAGAGCAAGACTCTGTCTCAAAAAAAAAAGAAGGTGACAAATCTAATTTGTAAAATACAGATAATAAAAATGGAACAAAAACTATGAAATAAAATTAGAAATGTAGTTTTTCAGCCATCAAATGAAAAGAAATTCTATTATAAAGCAGCATCCCCCCACACCAAGTGAATATTTAGCTTTATGTACAGACTCAGAAGGCTGAACCGATTTGTTTTTTTTTTTTAAAGAATTCAGAGCCTTACACATTTTGCCTTTTGGTTCAGTAATTTCACTTTTAGAAAAATACAGATGTGTGTGAACATATTCAACGTAACAATAGTTAGAACAGCCTCTCCTTCAATTAGTTTAATATAGTAACCTCATCCATTCCATGGATACAGTGCTAACTGTTGTTCTTAAAAAGTTTTTTGATAACATTTCATGACATGAAAAAATACAAGGAGATATTGTATAGTAAACATAACAAAATATATACAAAGTTCTATAATCTTAATTTAGTCAAAACCCACACACACAGACTCAAATTTACACACAAATGCACCCACTAAAAGAAAGAGAGAAAGGGAAAAAAAGGCTGGACAGAAATATACCAAAATGTTAGCTGCGGTGATCAAGGGTGCTGGGAGTACAGGTAACTTCAGAATTTGGAAGAAAGTCATGTGAGCTACTTTCTATTCAGAAAATGAATCAATAGATGTAAGTTATTTAAAACAACAGGCAAACTTCATTAACGTTTAAGGGTTTTTTTCCTTCTCACAGCTGTATCTTCAACTACATCTCTTCCCCTAAATCTTGGACTTGCATTTTGAACTGCTTCAGCATACCACTGGGACATGGGACAGGCATCCAAATTTATGTCTAAAGCCAAATGCTCAATCTCTCCCCTCAATCTGCTCCTTCCTTAAAACCTTTCCCATTTCAGTAAGTGACAACTTCACAAATCCAGTTGCTTGGGCCAAAACCCTTGGAATTGCACTTAACTGTTTTTCTAACATCCCACGTCCAATCTGTCATCAAATCCTATTATGTCAGTTTTCAAAATGCACCCCGAATCTTATCATTTCTTACCACCTTAAATGTTACCACCCTAATCTCCTAACTGGTCTCCCTACTTCATACTTTCTCCCCTACAGCCTTTTCTCAATGTAGCACTAGAGTGTCTTTTAAAATTAAGTCAGATCATAACATGGCTCTGCTCAAAATACTCCAACAGCTTCCCATCTGACTCAGAAAAAATCCAAAGCTTTTGCCTTGGCTCACAGAGCCCTTAGCTATCTCATCTCCTTGCTCAGTATCAAGGCCTTTTGCACTTGCTGATCCTTTGTTCCAGAATGTTCTCTTACATATCCATATGGATTCCTCTTTCACTTGATCACCTGTTCAAGTGTCCCTTCCTCACAGAGGCCCTCTCTTTGACCACACCACCTAAAAACAGCCCCCTTTCTGCCACATTCTACCTGCTTACTCTGCTTTATTTTTCCTCCTTGCATTTTCACCTCTTTTCATAACATTTATTCATTGTCTGGCTCTTCCACTAGAAAAGTAAGCTTCACAAGGGTGACTTGCCCTGTCTTATTCAAAGCTACATTTCCTGAGTCTGGAACAGAGCTTCATGCATTACTCAGCAAACATTTGTTTAATGAATGACCAAAATATGAAGAAAGTGCACAGTAAAATTTTGAGTGACCGATCATCTAGCCAGCCAACTAGCCATCAACAAAATTAGATACAATCTTACTCTGATACCACCGCAGAAAGAACCAAACACTGGGGATAAAATTGGTTAGTTTCCTTCTCTGGCCTTCATTTTAGCCCTGTCTTCCCTTGGCAGGAAGGGTTAGTCAACAGTAGTTAGTACCAAGTGTCGCTGCTTCCTTCATTTTATCACAAATGGTAGATCCACTTGAGCTAGGAGGGATCTTAGAAACCATAAAATCCAACCCATCACTTCAGAGGAGAGGTGGTTTTGGCCATAGACGTCAAGGTCAAATCCAAGACCAAAGCTCAGTCTTCCAGGACCCTGTTCACTGCTTGTTCATTGCCCCATGGAAAGGTAGTGATGGAGGAAGGGGCAGTAATAACGGCCAACAGTAACTGAACTCTACGTGCCAAGAAGTGCTCCACATGTATTAACTCATCTGTTAATTAACTCGTCTGTTCTTTACTGTAACTCTAAGAAGTGGGTTCTACTTATCTCCATTTTATTGATGAGGAAACTGAGGAACAGATACGTTAAGCAACTTGCTCAAGGCTATCCAGTAAATGTCAGAGTAAGTATTTGAACTCAGGCAGTCTGGCACCAGTCTATGAGTTAAACCAACGTCAGACTATCTTATTTCATTATATATAATGAAATAGTGTGTGCTATTGTTAATGACATAAATGAAAAAATTTTTTATTCCCATTGTATAATTTAAAAACCTAGCACTTCAACTTACACACACTGTCTCTTCACCCTTGTCCTCAATGTGTCTAGCAAGTGGGATTTTATTATCTACTATTTCTGCCAAAACTCAGTAAACAGGTTCTCTTTCTCAAGGAACAAAGAGAAGAGTTTTAAGCCAAATGGCTTAATTAACGGCAGTTCGCCTAGAGCGGTTTCTCAACCTTGCACCCGGGGCCTCAGTTCATTTCAGAAAAACCTTTCAACAAAGTAGTGCGAGATCCAGATGTGGAAATGAAATGTAAACAGGGCACTGCCTTCCCTTCCCTTGTGAATGAACACAGAAGAACCATGAGTGGTGGGATTCCACATGAAGAGGATGCTTGTGGGTGGGAGTTTAAACTCCTTGGAAGGTAATTTGGCAAGCTTGAGAATGATGGCCAATTGTTGACTCTACTTCTAAGCAATTCCACTTTTAAGAATCCATCCTTATACATGCACCCAAAGATTTCTCTTTGTCCATGATAAAGTTGTTTATAGAAGGGAAAAACTGGAAAGACTCCAAATGTCCATTAGATCAGCTGCATAAATCATGGCTTTAATATAAATTATTCCATATCTATTTGATGGAATATCACATAGCCACTGAAAATGAAGTTATCCAAAAAAATAAAAATAAAATAAAATAATAACATATTTACAAAGTATTTCACACACTAGGTCTCATTTTTAAAAAACACTTTTGTACAGGAAAAAGACTGGCAAGATGTTGGATTACAGTGATTTGTTTCCTTTTGTGTTTTTCTATATTTTACATATTTTGAGAATGACTGTGTAATATTAGCATCAGATTTAAAATAGTGTTTAAAGGGAAAAAATGTAGGACAGAAGTATTGGGGCGGAGGGAGTGGTAAGAAATCAAGACATATTTGCTGCTTTTAAGGATCTGTAAAGAAAATGTTCCCCTTGTCTGAAAATGCAAGTGTTTGGAATGGCAGCAGTCCAGATCCGAGTCCCTACACAGGCAAAGGACTCGGATCACTGCCCGCTCGTGAGCCTCTAGCTATTGTTTTCTACAGCCTGATATATATCTTACTTACCAGAGGACACAGCATGTCCTGGAGAAGTAGTTTTCAAATACTACTTAAATTTTAGGATATATTCAGCAAATGTTTGATTCAAATCTTTTTAAGTACAATAAAAACTCTAATAAACAAAATACATATACTCAAATGAGCTAGTACCAATATCAAGACATCAAAATATGGTTGATGTGTGTTGCTAGTTAAAACCGGTTTCGTACAGCCCACAGACTGAATGTTAGCCTGAGTTGGCAAGGTGAAGCCATAAAAAAACTTGCATTTGCAACCGCTTGTCTTTGTAAATTTCTCAATATTATACAAACAAAACAAAGCATAACCAAATGTTAAGCTTTATAAAGATGGTAACTGTTACACACTTCTCCTGACTTCAAATGCCTGTATTCATTTAAACCATCTCATTGCCCTCTTAGACTGAATTAAAAAGTAAAAGTCATAAATATGAACTTTTCAACCTTGGTACTACTGACATTTGGACCGGATTATTTTTTGTGTGCTATTCTGCTGTCCTATGCAGAGTTTAGCAGCATTCCTGGCTTCTACCCACTAGATGCCAGTAGCACCCCTGCCACTGTGACAGACATTGCCAAATGTCCCCTTGCGGGCAATATTACCCCCAATGGACAACCACTACTTGATACTAACCAAATACTGCATTTACTTATTTTTATGTTGGGGTTTTATCTAATAATTTAGTTGATTAAAAGTTCTTCTGCTTAAAAATAAATTGTTTCCAAATATAAAGGTTTCTACTTCTGAATCCTGGGTTCAAATCTTGACTAGCTCACTAGCTGTTCACCTTTACCTAACCCTTCTGGTCAGCAGCTACCTCATCTGAAAAATGGGAATAACACATGCACTGGCTGAAATGAGACAACTTATGCAGAAGAGCACTGACGAGGCGCTCCATAAATCCAATCTGTTATTGTCAGTAAGGTCCCAGTGGCCCAGGCCTGGAAGCTCTAACCTGATTTCTGGAGATTCTTTCGGTAGCCACTAAGATTCAGCTGGGTGATGGTGTCTGATACGTGCGCGACAGCAACTTGCACGTGCTTTTCAGTGAAGTCATAACACCAGGAGAGGTTCAGCTCATCCAATCTGCACAAAAGAGGAGAGTATGAAACCATCACACAGGAAGGTGCTTGCATTAGGCTGCAAGTAAAGAAAATACAAAGCTACTAACTATGCACGGAACCCCTGCTTCTCTAGCAACAGGTACCTTTGCTTACCTGAGCCTGCCCAGTTTGCCCCTGAAAGTTGTCAGTGGATCAGAGCAAAGGCCTCAGTGAATGCTGCCCCCTTCTGGAAATGAAAGGGAGCACCTTCTTCTCCCAACGGCTCAAACTTCACTCCAGGACACGAAGGTAGAAATTCTAGCCGTTATGTTTTCTTTCTTAAGCCACCACCAACCACACAGACTAAGCAATTGCCCAAGATGTTTAAAAAAAAAAAATTGACGTATTGCACTGGGGATTCCTAATAAAGATATGCTGACATTGCAAAAAGCCACTTCATCTTATTGTGCCTCTGTTAACTGAGCAAATGAGGGTTTCAGAGAAAATGTCCAACCATTAAAGCCACTCTCCACTTCCTGGCACTGCTGACTAAATGTAGGAGTATACATTTTATCTCACTGATAAAATTCTTACTCAAAGGCAATCTATTTCCAACAAATCATTAATAAGATACAGGTACAAAAATGCTGTACCACAGAGACCAAGAGATACTTAAAAAAACACACATACACATAGTACTGTGTATTCTATAAACCATGTATCTTACTTAGTAATATCTGTAACTCAATACCCTTTACATGGTGACATTATTAATAAAAGGCGTTATTAATAGAATGGTCCAAATTTATGATCTATATTTACAATGCAACAACTTGATCAAAAACTGTAAGTGAGGTCTACAGATATTGTTGGAAAGAAACCCGGCAGTATAGTCAAGTGTAAACAGATTTCTTTCAACCATAGGTTGATAAACACGCTCCTGAGTTTAGAAAAAAGTTTGGAGGGTAAAGGATTTTACGTTATCCAAATCAAGAGCCTTGAGAATTAAGAATGGCTCAAAAAGTTTATCCAATTCTATTCGGATGTGAGAGATGATTGTACATTTGATACACTAGTTCTATAATCAAGTCTCAAATCTTTCCTACCTGGAACAGCTGCTTAGCAAAGTCTTCAGGGCAGATTCAGAGAACCCAGAACACCCAGAAAGGTTTAGTCGTGTTAAATTTGAGTTCTGCGCGAGATTACTGGAAAAAAAGAATATTGCCAGAGGAATAAGACCAATAAGACACTCTTATTTGATCAATAAACATTTGAATAAAAGCAGGCTAGTGTATGTAAGTGCACAGGTCTTCTCGTAAAGTGAGTTTAAAATTCACATATCGGCCAGGCTCAGAGGCTCATGCTTGTAGTGACAGCACTTTGAGAGGCTGAGGTAAGAGGATCGCTTGAGGGTAGGACTTTGAGACCAGCCTGGGTGACATAGCAAGACCCAGTCTCCACGAAAAATGAAAAAATTAGCCAGGTGTGGTGGTGAGCACCTGCAGCCCCAGCTACTTGGGAGGCTGAGGCAGGAGGATCACTTGAGCCTAAGAGTTCTGCAATGAGCTATGAATCCTGCCACTGCACTCTAGCCCGGGGAGCAGGGCGAAACCCTGTCTCTAGAAAATAAATAAATAAATAAATAAAATCCACATATCATTATCTCTGTGACATCAAGCTTTGCCACAGTTTACTCATCTGTGAAATGGCATTATCAGTACCTTCTCGGTAGAGTTATTAAGATTAAATGATATACTGTAATAAATGACTTAGCACAGAATAAATGTGTAAGAAACATCAATCAAGGTACTTTTTGAATTTAAAAAAAGGCAATGGAATAAACATATATCTATTTCACCCATAACTGGAATTCGCTTGTAGACAAACTTCTACTTGTAAAATCACCAGGTTCTTTTGATTAAATGTCTCTCAAATTTGCCCTCTCTTCTATAACATTCCCAAATGTCCTAACTTAGTGAAACTTAGTGATTAACAGCAAGAATTCTGAATTATTATATTGCCAGGTTCAAATTTTAGTTTGGCCGCCTCCTAACTGTGTGGCTTTGGACAAGTTATTCAGTCTCTCTGGGTCTCATTTTCCACATCTATAAAAAGGAAACAATAAGAACATACTTCATTGGGTTGTGGTCAGAATGAAATGAGAATATACTTGAAGAACTTAGTACCTGCACATACTAAATGCCCCAAACATGTTAGCTGCTATTATATTTTTTATATCAGGTTTCATCTTTTCTCGAACACTACAGTATCCAAACTACCCTAGTTTCTTCTATGTCTGATGGACCCTGCATGGTGCCCAGCCAGTTAATTTTCCAAATTCCAATTCTGACATGTTCCTTCCATTCTCAGAACCACTCTCTCCACCATGCTTCCCTCTTTATAGCCTAACACAGGGTCCAGGCTTCTTACAATGTAGCATAAAGGCCCATTATAATCTGTTCTCTGACTCTGCTCAGCTCCTGTCACTTCCCTCCCTGAGTCTTATGCTCCAGCAACTTCCAACTACTTAAGAGTTTAGAACCACACAGACACCTTCACCTAGGCTGCTTCCTTTGTTCTGTCACTTGGAGATCTCCTACCTGGATATTCTTAATACTCAGCTTAGGAGTCACTTCCTCTGAGAAGGCTGCCCCACCTAAATTTAATTAGGTCTCCTGTGTGTGTTGCCACATAATCACCAATGCATTTAATAAACGCACTACCCAGTAATTATCTCTCTCTCCCATGAATGAGACAGGGACCATGCAGTGTTCATCCCTGTATCTCCAGAACCTAGCATATAGTTAGCATTCAAACTTGTATTGCCTCCATGAGTCCTGGAAAGTTCTGCAGAAGTTGGAGCACTGCACTAGGTATTTTCTATGGCCTTCTAAGGATAGAAGGGCATCCTAGTTATATACGGGGAACAAAATTCATACCCATAAAAACCACTGCCTTTCTGACATGCTCTGGCTGCCACTCACTTGACAACGGGATCCGAAAGCCGCAGGCCTTCCAGGCTTAGATTCTGCAACTTGGAGCACTGAGACAGAATGCCGTGGAGGGTAGACACATCTATGACCGAGTTTGACAGGTCCATGTGCTGTACACGAAAAGGGCTGAATGCAGAAGAAAAAAAAGAGGCTCCATAAGGTGGCTCTCACAGGTACATCCAGATCAATCAGACCCCTTCTCCCCAAATGAGCAGCCAATGACAAAGAAGACCCTAAATACACATTTCAAGTATTGACTATAGTTTTGGTCATAAAACAAATTGCTATCAGCTTATTCTCAGCCTCACTCAAATTCTAGAGGATTTTTGCCAAGTGCAGATGTCTAGAGGATTTTTGCTAAGTGCAGATGCCAATACAGTCCCACTCAGAAAATTAATAAGTGGGTATGATGGAAGTGAGCTGGATGTGGGTGACAAGGAGGTTAAGGCTGTAATGACTGTTTTTGGGAGGGGGGTAAATGGGTAAGTGGCACTGGTATTTACTAAAACAGGGAAGATAGTGGAAGAGCATGTTTTAAAGGGAGGCCAAGTTTGATTTTAGATATGCTAATATTGAAGTAGTTAGAAGAAATTCAGGTGCAGAAGTTTTTAGGTAATTTGAAATTTGGGAGTTTGAAAGAGAGGGCTGAGCTACACATGAGGAACTGAGTGTCCTGGGTATAAATGTGGGTACATAGGACACAGTTTGCCCAAGGACAGTAAGAGTATTAAGAAGAGAAGGCAGCCATAAACATTCATATTGCAAAATTACCAATAACAAAGAAATATTTTTTCAAAATATTCTACAAAACAAAAAGAGGGCACTCTTTTCTGATTGTACATTTTTCCATGATAGGATCTGAAACCCCAAGCTACTAATCTGAAGACTCCTCAGACTTCCATTTATCAGAAACAGGCAGTGGGGAAATAACTAGGCAGCCTTGCATCTGCAGGGGAAAGCTCTGCTTGGCTCCTGCCCAGAGGGACTCACAATCCCATCTACTGAAGACCAGACCTGAGAAGCTAAATGTGCATCTTTAACCCTGGGAAGAGCTTGACAGTAATCCTGAGTGAAATGGGAATGGTGTCATTGACACCTGCGCCAGTTTCAACACAAAAGCTGCATAGCAAACCATGCAATTAACATCCCACACTGGCACAGGCTGTAAGGCTGGATAAAGAACAAAAGAAGTTTTGATCTGTTTGTACCTCAAGATTTAGAAACAGACTTTTCTGGGGATTTTTCTTTTTTACCTGAAATGTTCAACCAATGGTTGGTCCATAAATGATCGTGGGCAGCGGAAGGCAACCACCCCTCGAGACAGCAACCGACCAGTCACGTCTGGGTGCAGATTTTTACCTGTGAGGTCCAGGGTCTGCCATAGAGACTCATCAAACCTAGAAAAGAGGAGGTGGTTAATTTGGTCAGTTGCCACACTGAATGCTAGGGGCCCTCAACAACATTGCTAATGAGGACACAGCTGCTAAATCTTCTTAAAGCACATTCTGAAGGAACTTTTGTTTTTAATCTGACTATAGATTAATAATTAGCTGTGATATTTTTAAAGCACTATTGACTATTTCTTGGTCATATTAGAGAAAGCTTCCATCTTTCTCTTTCTATGTAGAGAAACTTCTATATAGAGAATTAGAGAAATTTCTTCAGACACTATTGACTATTTCTTGGTCATATTAGACAAAGCTTCTATCTTTCTCTTTCTATATATTTCCAATTTAGATGGTTCAATGCTAACATTAGCACTGCGATGATTTAGACCCAGAGAATAATATGCCAGCATTCAATTCGACAAATTTAAAAATAATTGTTCAAATTACTTAACTGATTATTACTAGGTGAGTAGGTTCAAAACTTCTTAAAGGATACCACTTGCTGCTTTTGTTATGCATAAACAGGTTACCATAGTTACCTAACATGTAAATACTGCTCAAGGAAGGAAAGTTAGCACTATTTTATTATAAGATATGGCTGTCATAGATACCTACTGGGACAAAGTAGTCATATTTTAGCTGTGCTTTCTAACACCTTTTAAGCTTAAAACCGAGAGCACTCAGTGTGTACACATATGTATGTATGTGTGATGTGTGTGTGTGTATGAACTAATGTGAAAGGAAATGGTGAAAATTTATTGGATTATGGATAGTGTTTCTAAAGCAAATGGGAGGATCCAAAAATGTGCTGAACACCACAATAAGGGAGTTTTAATATCCACAGTTGAATTCAATAAAAGAAAATGTGGAGTACAAGCATATGAGGGAACAGTTTAAATGCTTAGGTGTATTAAAATTTTCTTTTTAAATAGTTCTTAAAAATAAGTGGACCACTGGCCAGGGTTATAAAATAATTACATCACAAAGAAATTGTCAGTGTGTGATTTGACCCCTATTATTTAAAAAGTAGATTGTAAATAAGAGATTCTTAAAAGACTGGCATGCTTTTATATGTTTCTCTCGCCCAGACTCAAATCCATTTTGGCTTCCAAGGAACTGATACCAGGTCAGCATTGCTCTGGTCTCAAATCTCATGCCAGATGTTTCCTCTTGCAGGGAGGTAAACTATAGCCTAACCAGCATTCAGTAACAATATGGGAAAGGTTTTGGAATACTCACTTTCTTCCCAAATAACATAGATCTTTAGGAAGATGAATATATCACAGGAGGATGGACTCAGGAGCTACCTGAACCCTAAACCAAACATAGCTAGGTACGGTGCTACAGTTAAGGCTGTGGAGTTAGCCAGACCTTAGATTCCTCCTTGACTACTTATCTCTCAACCTACTGCTCCTGGCCCTGTAGTCTCCGGGTCTCTAAAACTGAGATGACACGAACACAGTCACTTAAGGTCATATGGGGGATTAAGCTGTAAACACTGCCTGGCCCATAGCAAGTGCTTGATAAATGTCAGTTATTACTTTTATGACAACTAAGATGGAGATTAATGGATTCTGGGGGAGACAGATGTAGGACAAAGGATACAAAGCAGCAGATATGTAGGATGAACAAGTCTCAAGATTTAATGTACAACATGAGGACAATAATACTGTACTGTAGTCAGGATTTTTGCTAAAAGAGTAGATTTTAGGGGCTTTCGTCACACAAAAAATGGATACCTATGTGAGATAATGGATATGTTAATTTGCTTGATTATAGAAACCAATTCACTTATATATATCAAAACATCCTATTGTACATCTTAAATACATACAATAAAATTTAAAAAAAGGATGAATAGATTCTGCATGCAGAGGACTAATGCACAGCTGGTGGAAAGAGAAAATCAAAATGGGGTTCCTTGGGCGGAGGTAAGTGAAATGCATCAGCATCTCCAGGTGTGAAAATCTCTCTGTAGCTCTTCCAAGCAAACAGCCCATGCCTGTAAATACCGGCCACCCTTGAAGGCAACAGGCTCCTGCTGTCACACAAAAAGAGTTCTAGATATGTGGAAGGAAAAGCCAGATAGACGGCCTTTAAATACAAAGCAAACAATGACCGGGCATAGGATGGGGATGAAGAGGGTAAAAAGTTCCAATTGAAAATAAAGTCTTTTTCTCACTTCAGGCCCGTGACTGCCTTCCCAGCTCCCCAAGACTTTCCATATGCAGCTCACCTTCCACACCTGAAAAGTGTTGCCAAAAACCCAGCAAAAACATTGCCAAGGACTGCCCTGTGCTGAAAACACCCACGAGTGAGGCACTGCACCCGCATCTTTACATTTCATCCTCGTAACTGCCCTATACTGGAGGTACCATCAGCCCCATTTTACATTTGGGGAGACTGAGGCTCAGAAGCATCAGTTAATTTTCTCAGATCGTGTAGAGTGTATATGGCAGAAGCTGGGTTCGCACTGGGGTCTAACGCCAGAGCCCTGTGTTCTCTTTCCCCACCATGAGCCTGCTCAGCCCACTGGTGAGAGGAACAGTCGTCCTCATGCACCTCCATAACTCCCCCCTCTCTCAGCACACGGCCTGGCCTAGTCCCCATCCAAGAAACATGTGCTAATACAGGGCAAAGAGGTTTTCAGAAATGGATAAGCTCACACCTCCAGGAGACCCCTCTTCCACTGTGAAATGAGGACACTAACTAGTAATAAAAGCAGGAAGATACTCAGTTTGCTTTGTGCTGCTGCTTTTTTCTTGGTTTTTAGTAAGACCAGAACAAAACAAATAACCTTCTTCTTTTCTTCCTCCCCTACATATGCCAAAGGGGTGAAAAATACTTACGCTAGGCGATACCATCTCTTACAAACACTGGAGACCTTTAGCAGCTCAGGGAGGCACAGACAGGAAAAGATGCCCAAAAGCAGCTCGTCCGGAAGAGAGTCCCATGAAACACCTTTGAGGAGGAAAAACATGGTTGCCCATCACCATTCTCTTACCTTCTCCCATCCACTGAGGCTTTCTAAGATGTAAAGCAGGGGTCCCCAACACATGGTGAGTTGTATAATTATTTCATTATATATTATAATGTAATAATAATAGAAATAAAGTGCACAATAAATGTGATGTGCTTCAATCATCCCAAAACCATCCCCCCGCCCAACTCCTCCTCCCCGGTCTGTGGAAAAATTGTCTTCCATGAAAACAGTCCCTGGTGCCAAAAAGGTTGGGGACCACTGATAAAAAGGATGCACAACATTTAGCTTGAAGGGGGATTTTAACACTAATTGAGTTACTCATCCTCTCAATAATTTTTGTATTCAACCCACTGTCTATGTACCTTGAAGCGAGCACCACACTTCTCCAGCAAATGAGAAAGGAGAAAACCAAGGATATTTTTCATATCCTTCTTCCTTTCCGCTCCAGCCGGCCAATCGCAGGCAAGGACGGTATTGGCAGTGGCACGGAGCAAGTCCCCACCCCTCTCAAGTGTCCTACAATGATGTCTAAGATACTGTGATGCTTCTGGTTGCTAAAGAAGGCTTTGTTTCTCTCTGATGGACTCCGTGGTGACCTAATTTTAAAAGGCAATTGAAGCTTCCTCCCTCTTCTTTCGGATGTGCAGAGAGCACACTGAAGTCAATTTACTAGAAACAGCAATATCAGAAGGGGACTCTCATTTCTTAATTCAACAAATATTTACTGAGCTCCCACTGTGGTGCTAGGTATCATGTTGAGTGTTAGGGAAAGAGCAGCAAATGAGACAGACAAAACATTTTACCTTCACGGAACTTATATTCTAGTGAGGGGGAAGAGACAATCACATATAAAACATTAAGTAAATTGTATGATATGTTAAAATTGATTAGCACTATGCAGAAAAACTAAACAGGGTAGGGGAGAGAATGGAGAGTCCAGAGGTGCATGTTACAATCTTAACACAGTGGTGAGGGAAGGCCTTACTGAGACGGCCATCACTGAGCAAAGGCTCAGACAAACTGAGGGTGTGAGCCCAGTGAGTATGTGAGGTGTTCTAGGTGCTGAGAACAGCATGTCTGTTTTGAGGTACGGCAAGGAGGCCTGTGTAGAACAGAGTGAGCAAGGGGGATGGTAGAAGATGAAATCAGAGAGGTGAGAGCAGCTGGGTCACAAGGTGACCTAAGTCATAAGGCCTCTGGCTTTGACTCTGAGTTCGATGAGGAGCCACTGGAGGGTTCTGAGTATAGAAATGACAGGCTCTCACTGACATTTTAAAAGGATCACTCTGGCTGCTGTGTTCAGAATAGGAGAAAGGTGGAAGACCAATTTTCTTTGTCTTATAAAAGCAATCTCTAAATAGCTATGAAACAAGAATTAAACTCTTAGGTATGACTATATAGTATAAGCCCACAAGATCAGGACAATATGACACTGGCCAAAAAGGAAATGAGTATGCACTAAATACTGAAAGAGTGGTTAGATCAGCCCAGTGACAGCCTTTCTAGTGTCTCTCTCTTCAATCTTCCGCACCAGCTCTAGTGCTATCCTCTACCCCGTGCCCATTTCAAAGGTACCAGTATTTACTGAGCATGTACACTGCGCCAGGCCCTGTGTAAGTGGGAGTAAGGACATGATGGAGAAGTACATCAAGGAGGGTGACAAATAAATATCACAGCTGCTGCCCTGGGTAGTCTTTCTAAACAATCATGCCCTTCCCTCAATTAGAACCCTTCAATGGTACTACCCAGATATTTAGCCCCAAGGCCACACAACTTAGCACGAAGCTTAAAGCTTTCAGCCAGGGCCCAGCTCGTTTTTCTAGGTTTCTAATCTAGAAATATGTTCTAGCCATTTGGAGCTACCTGTAATTCTTAGAATGAGTTATTCTGCGTCACATCTCAATGAGTCAATACATGCTGTGCCCTCCTCCGACTGCTATTCATTTAAAATCAAATTGCTATTGGCCGGGTGCGGTGGCTCACGCCTGTAATCCTAGCACTCTGGGAGGCCGAGGCGGGTGGATCACTCAAGGTCAGGAGTTCGAGACCAGCCTGAGCAAGAGTGAGACCCCGTCTCTACTGAAAAACAGAAAGAAATGATCTGGACAACTAAAAATATACATATATATAAAAATTAGCTGGGCATGGTGGCGCATGCCTGTAGTCCCAGCTATTTGGGAGGCTGAGGCAGAAGGATAGCTTGAGCCCAGGAGTTTGAGGTTGCTGTGAACTAGGCTGATGCCACAGCACTCTAACCCGGGCAACAGAGTGAGACTCTGTCTCAAAAAAAAAAAAAAAAAATTGCTATTAAAGCCTCAGTTTCTATGGAAGGCTTCCCACGACATCACCAAGGATAGGTCACTTATGTACCATAATTTTATTATTTACTTACTCATCTTTCTAGACCCCCCACTAGGCCACAAGTTCTTGAGAACAAGAACCTGATTTTTTTTTTTTTTAATAATCTATTTCCAGGAACTAGCACAAAATATGATATATTCATTCCTTTATATATTTATTAAACATGTATTACATGCTGAGGTCTGTTCTAGCTTCTAGGGATACAGAGATAAACAAGGCATGGTCCTGACCCTTATTCTGCTCAGAGTTTGAAAGACACAGACAAACAGGAAATTTCAATAAACCGTCATGATGGGCTACAGCAGGCTTCAGGGCACTGCGCAGCATGTGGGAGTGGAGTAGTGGTCAGGGAGGCCTTCCTAGAGGAAGTGGCCTCTACGGAAGAATGAGTAGCAGATATGCAGTTGCTCAATTAATGCCTACCCCCCATCTCTTTAGGAGACAAAATTAAAGGGCTGACTGCGGTCCTAAAAGCTAGGGGTAGAGAAATGAAGGCAGATCATCTATACTGACTCAGGACTACAACCGAGGGAGGCAGCTGGAGGTTATGCTGAAGCTCCTCAGTGTGACAACCATTCTGTCACCACCACTAACTTCCCCCAAAGTCAACATGGGCAGAGGACAAAGGTTCTCAAACCAAGCTCCTGCCCTGCTCCCCAAATTGGAAACAAGTCGAAAGATACGCTTTTCTCAAATTTTTCTCCCATTAGTCCAACTCTCTGACCTCTGCTGTCTCTTGCATCTGTAGATCACGTTCTAATATCTGATCTGGCAAAAAATTGCATACTTAGTTATTTCAGATCTAATATGTTGAGATTTTACTATGATCTGCAAAGACCATCCTGATACCAGGTGCATGGCCTCCCCAACAAGCCTGAGAACCACGGGATTGAGAAGAAAAGCACAGCTTTCATCAGAATCCTGGCTGTGTGGCCTCCAAGTCCATGAATTTGGGCGAGTTATTTAATCTCGCCAGGCCTAAGTTTCTTCTTCTGTAGGAATGGGAATAAAAAGACTTATTTTGAAAGTTGGTCCATATTAACATTAAATGATGAACAAGAAGAAAAGATTAAATAACAGCAGAGAGTCAAACCTCTTTTTTGCCTCTACTCCTCTCCTTCCCCCATTAAGTCTGTACATTTTCCTCTTGCAAGGACGTTTTCTTTTCAATGCTGCTGTGAATTTTCACCTACAGGCAAACATCCAAGGTCTGAGTAGGGTTTGGACAAACAAGGGCTGCATGGCATGATTTACCAAAACCCTTCTTAAGTTTGGGTTTCCCAGAAGCAGGTCCTAAGGATCTAATTTTAAGTAGTTTATTTGGAAAGCGATGCCATGAAGCATAGTGGAAAAAGTGGAGGAGAGAGATGTGGAAGGGAAGGAAGACAACTTGGGGTATGTTAATAAGCAGGTTAATGCTTATTCAAATCTTCTGGGGACACCAGCAGACCATCTAGAACCTGCCCCAGAGTTGTCTCACCCGAGGGCATGGGTGCTGGGGTATTAATCCACCAATTGCTGCCCGTCATTGATTGGGGGCTCAGTGTTAACTTCCCAGCATTCCTGATCAGAGAAAGCTCTCAAGCATGGAATCATACCTACGTGCACGTGAAAGCCTTTAGTATGCGAGGAAACGGTGAGCTGCAAGGGGCTAAAGACAGCACCAACAGTGTCCACAAAAATTGCTGGGGAAAAGAAACTGGAAAAGCGCGCTGTGACGTGCAGAGCAGGAGAAATAAATAAATTTAAAAACTTGGTGCTTCCTATTTTATTGGGAAGACATAAGAAATCAGGAAAAATTAGAAGAGCAATAGGAGATAGGTAATTAAAGTGGTAAAAGGAAAATTTGGTATAGCAATAAATGTAGAGGCAAGCAGACCTAGGAACGAAGAAGTACAAAAGAATAGTCCAGAGTTAGGAGGGTTTTGAGCTGCAACTTCTATCATCTCCTGCCCCACTCCTACTTATTCTCCAGATTTCAGCTTAAGTGGTACTTGCTTGAAGAAGCATTCCCACCCAGGATACCACCGAAGGCCCTGTGCCCAGATTTGCACACCTAGTACCTAATACAATTCCTGGCACATAATAAGACTTGATGAATATTTACTAAATGTATTATACTCTTTACTCCCTCTTCATGCAAACAGTGAATGTGCTAATAAAGACTAGTTAATTCTTATGAATCAATTAACTACTACATGCCTAGTGCTGAAGATAGAGCCTGCACTGAATACAAGGAAGTGCTCAACTGATATTTCACAAAGCAATGACTAACACTCTTTATTTTATAAGCAGGCAAGACTTTTGGCCTCTTAGAACCAGTTTCCTCATTTGTAAAATGACAAGGATGGCCTATGACTCCACTTTGGGAAAACATTTCATGGGTGCCTTACTAATGTACTAGTGCTGGAAGCTGGTTATAAGCCACAGCCCCTGTCTGACAGCCTCACTGAGAGATGAACTAGTAAACAAATACACAATCTAACAATTAAGACTGCCATTTACTGGAAACCTTAAAAAGCCTCAGGCATTCATTAAAGCACACTCATTCTAATCTTTGCAGCAAGCTGTGTACTAAGTATTTTATCATCGTGCCCTCTTTCTACCCCAGCATGCTGGAAGACTCTATGCTCTCCTCTGTTCGGAGTACTTGATTATTCTACAAGTTTAGAAAAGCTGAGAATTAAGTCTGACTTGCTATGGGAGAAGAAATCAATTAGGGTTAGGGAGTGAGCAGTGGGGGAAGAGGAAATAAAATAAAGATGCTGAGATATATCAATTGGTTCACCACGAATGGAAGGAACAATGATCAACAAAATGTACAGCCTCAGCTAGCAGCCAAGTACCCCAGGCTCACTCAGCTGGCCACAGGATGATACTGATTCTAGGGCCCTTAGGTGGGCTGTTGTCCTAGCAGATTGGGCAGGAGTTTGTCTTCAATAGTTGCTCTAGTAATTGGCATGCAAGCTATGATATGCTTAATCTAATTTTACTTGCCTTATTTAATTCTGAAAACATCAGCCATCTGTTTCCTGGATTCTTGACTACACTGCCGCAGAAGGGAAAATCCGGAGATCTTTTCTCCACTTGCCTCTGCTAAACCGACCAAGGCTACACACAGCCCCATGTTAAGGGAAATAGTTATTAAACCCAAGGCCTCCAGTCTTCAAAGAAATGGACAGTAGTTAAATATACTTCAGGGTCAGGAAAGGGCACAAACTGGCCAGATCCGCAAACCTGCTTCACCTGCCACTATTTCCAATTATTCCTCAGGTGCAAACCCACCTTCACACTTCTGTAATCTCATCACCTTCCACGCTTTCCACACTCCTCTGGGAAGAGGGGCTTGTTGGAAGGTTTTCTATGCATTATCTTTCAGTATAGGTGACTAATCTTGCTTGACATATTTATTTCTTAAGACATTGCCTATGTTCAGATTCAAGTTGGAAATCCAAAATAATCCTAATCATAACCAAAATTTTGACTTTTAAAATTGTTCCTCTCTTTAAGCGCAGATAATCAAATTAAGCTTGCAGGAGAAGCCGGCCCTGGTACTCACACTTACTGGGCTTTTTTGTTTGTTTGTTTTTAAAGGGAGGTGCTCAGCTCACAATTGCTTTTGCTGATTTGTGTTAAGTGGCAACACCCCATGCCTCCTTTCTGGGGAACTACAAACAGATTCTGCCATTCCAGATGAATTCTGCTTCTTCCCACAAATCATAAAGAGAAAATACGAGACCATGCTAGCCTTGGGTATTTTTGTGTTTTTGGCCAGGTGAAAAAGCAAAACTAAACAGGGGTACCCCCAATGTACCCCTCAGCCCCACAACCCTTTATTTCTATGAAAGACTTGCTCAAGTCTGGGATGTGGGAGGAGTAACAAAGAAACAATGGGAATTGGGATTTGGGGAATAAGGTACAGTGTATAAACTCTGAGCGCAGGGTCTTTTGCCTGTTCAGTGCTAGAACAAATCCCTTGCATGGTGCTTGATAAACATTTGTTGAATGAATGAAAGGAAGCTATGCAACAAAGAAAGATGACTGGGAGGATCTCAAAAAGGCTCTTCCAGAGCTGAGATTTAGGAACTGTAGGCTGAGGCTCATTAATGGGCCATGAAGTCAATTTAGTGAGTTTGACTAGCATTTTTTTTTATTTAAAGAATGGACTAGAACAGAATAGAAAATATCTTAGTAAGGGGGGAAATATAATTTTGTAAAACTTTTGTTTCAGATACACACCCAGGATAGCAGTGTAAAATATATTTCTTACTTGTTAAAAAATAGTTGGGGGAGAAATATTTGCCTGGGGATATTAAAACACAGACTCCCAGGCTCAAGCCAGAACTTCTTGGATCAGAATCTCAGGAATTTTGCACTTTGAACAAGTTCCCTTGAAGATTCTGATATACACTAAACTTTAGTCTCTCCAGTCTGAGAACCACTGTAGGGTCTGGAATTTCAAGGATTTAACAGCCTTGGAAAAGCTGATCAACAAATTAGTTCAACTCTGTTTTTATGGCCATCATCTGTTTAAAGGGTCGGGGACAGGCATTTCATGATCATAAATAAAATTTGATTGTCCTCTTCCCGTCTATCACTGACCTCACCGCTGGGCCATTTCCTCCCCACTCCTTCCATACACTCACCCAAGTGGCCAATCAGACCTGTTCCGGTATAGGGTGGCCACATAGCTTGTATCTTCCAAAATAAACAGATGCAGAGGATTTAGTTGCCAGCTGTGAGGCTGGATTGGGGCCTACAGGGAGAGACTGCTTAGCACAGAACCAGCAAAAACTCACAGCCCAGGGCCAGTCATCAGATATCTATGTTAAGCAGGTGTGGCCTGTTCTACTCTAATCCTGGCATAGCTCTCAGCCACCTGTCCTGACAACTGCAGACAAAACTCCCTGGAATGACTATCCAGCCACACTGGAGGCCCAGGCTTCCGAAGGCCCACTGGGAATCCTCGACACCAGCTGTCCTTCATCCTGCACCATGGCATTCACCCTCCCCCCACACCAATTAACCAATCTATATCACGTGTATAAGTCCATGCACATTGGTTTCCCTGCAGAGGGAAAAATAATGACTTACATTTTGTTATTTTCATGTTTACTGTAGGTAATAACAAATACAAAAAGTCATTATTTTTCTCTCTCAATTCAGACATAGATTTTTGAAGTCAATTTTAACACTGTGTACATTGATCAGACCATTTTCAGATCCTTCTCTCTTTCCTCAGACCCTCCACTTTTCCTGAGCGGAAGGAGGAGGATCTTCCACAACCACCTGGATGGGAATCACCACGGGACCCCTTTTGCCTCTGGGAAGCTTTGGGTCACGCTGGCACAAGGGCTCCCTCCCTCTGGCCCCCTACAGCGCTCATTGCCTGAGCCACCCATCTACTGCTAGTCTGCTAGTCTCCATGTATTGCTGTGCGGGAGCTACTCTCATTCTTTTATTGTCTTTTCTCCTAAACTTACTTGCAAATTCCTAGGAGACAGCCACCATCCCTCAAACTTCTGTCTCGTTCCCATAGTGACTTACTTGAAAAATGCCTTTGTTTACATCAGTGTATGTGACTGTGGAGGGGCACACGGCAATCAGACTCCATGTCAAAAGCCATCAGCACTGGACAAGTTAATCAAAGTCTGTTCATCTTAGCAGTTAGTATCTTTCACCACATTTGGTTGGTCAAGCAACAAATTGCTATGGCTACATTCCAGATGCTAAAAATAGCAGTGAACATTAAATTTTGAAGAAAAAAGATTCTACACTAACAGGGTCAGACCAACAGTATTAAGGACAAAAGACAAAGTCAACTAGCTCCCCAAATGGTGTCAGAAATTTTGCTGACCAATATTCGCTGGGTTATTTATTGAGTGTTAGGTACCAACAACATCTTAATAGCTTTTTATGTCACTCTCATTTAATCTACACAACAACCTATGAAGTGGGTATTATTACAGTACTACATTTTACAGATAACGAAACTAAGGCAAAGAAAGCTCAAATACCTTCCCAAGGTTGGCAAACAGCAGAATAAGGGTTTACACCCAGATCTGTCTGCCTTCACCACAATCCTCTACTATCACTCTAATTCAACTCCTGATGTGGATTCTCAGACCATAACTTGGACAAGCTTTCCTTTCCTAAAGAAAGGGTCAAAAACAAACAATTTTTTTTAAACCAAGCAGGCAAGCAAGCAAGCAACCAACCTATTCACACTTCTGCAAAAAAAGCCAGATGGTAGAATTTAGAAATATACTTATCTACCTTGGCTCTGCAAGATCTCTTCTTTATGTAATAAATCTATCTCTTCTTGTCCATCACCTACCCAATTTCAGTTTAGACTCTGATCACCTCTTCTACAGACAATTTCAACAGCCTCCTAAATTCTGTTGACTCTAATGTTAGAATATATTCAGAATTTGACCACTGTTTATCACCCCTCCAATGAGCCCCTACAGTTTAGTCTCAACATATTAGTGTGTCCTTTTAAAGGGTTAAATCAGGTCAAATCACAATTCTGCTCAATACTACCTGTAACCTGTTCTCCCTCTATTCTCCCCTTTGCTCATTCCATTCTTGGCACATGGCTTCCCCGTTCCTCAAACAAACATGTCATGCTTCTGCCCTAGGGCTTTTGCACTAGCTATTTCTTTTGCTTGGGGCTCCTTTCTCCAAGATATTTGCATGGCATTCTTCCTCACCTTCTTTATTATGTCTTTGCTTAAAGGCCACTGTCCAATTAAGGCTTTCCCTAAATACCCGGTTTAAAAGTGTAATCTATCTTCCCACCCTAGGACTTGCACTCCTTCTTGGCTTGCTTTATTTTTGTTCTGAGCCATAGCATTTATCATCTAACATACTATGTAAAATATTTATTATGTTTATTGCATTCCCTCATTAGGATGGATGCCCCATGAGGGTAGGAATGTTTATGTTTTGTTCACTATTATATCCCCAGCACCTGGAACAATGCTTAGCACATAGCATGTGCTCAGCAAACATTTGAATTATTGTTTTAAATGACTTACTACCTAGAAAAACTGATAATCCCAGGTCAATGTCCTATGTTTACCCTATGGCTCTGAGTACTGAGGGTTCTGATCCATTCTGGGAGGTACTCATTTACCTGCTTGAGAAACCAGGGGCTGGGGAGCTATTAAAAGGAGAATGATATGGGGAGTTCTACATTTCAGTTAATCCACTTCAGTTCTGGGAGATGGATCTGGGGAGAAGGCTGAAATTATGAGTTCATTCCAATAGTTCAGCAAAGAGATGATGAGAGCTTGAGAAATAGTTACTAGACAAGAGCGTGATAATTGACTGGATGTTGGGGGACGGTGGGAATCTGACTGACTCAGGTTTTCGGATTGAATGACTGAAGAGATAGTGCTGGCAATAATGGAGACAGAACATACCAGGAGGAGCCCATTTGGGAGTGGACCCGAGGAGATAAGTCTTCTCTACTTAGTTGAACATTCATTTAGCAGTCCACTGATAAATAACTAAAGTGATTAAGGCAAAAAGCTTAAGGGGTAAAAAGCAGCAGATTATAAGCAAAGGAATCCAACAAGAAGAACATTGTTTATGTTTTCGTTATCAGTGACACTGAGCTGGCTTCTGAGCAGGCAGATTCCCTTCTAAGGAAAAAGGCAGGGATGTCTTCTCATGGGTTAAAATTTTCAAGTTGATTGTGCACCAGAAGATATATACTTACCAAGATTCTTGTACACTTCAATGACAACTTGCTCCATTTCATTGGAAAAGAACTTCAGAATTAGGCAATTTAAAAAGGGATCGGTCACAAAGATCCCTGAACAAAGGTTTACCAACAATAGGTCAATCCACCCCTTACATAACTGAGTTTTACCCTCATACTTTACCCGGAAAGTTCTCTCTATTTAGTTTAGGCCTGCGGACGATCACAAAGTCTTTGTCATTCCCTTTGCTCTTCAGCCGTTTCCTTGGGGGGCTCTGCGGGTGGCCCAGGTTTGAGAGCAGTTCCTGGGGTATGTTCTCACTGTCCACCTCCTCCTTCTCAAGGGCAGAGACCCCCATGCCTGAGAGCAGTTCAGAAGTCTTGCTGGAATCCCATCCCCACGTGAAGCTGGTGGTAACGTTGCTACTCTGGTCCGGAATCTCCTGGAGGTGCTTCCTGCAGAAGCGCACAATACCCCAGTTCCTTTCTAAAATACACCCATAAATAATTCCGAGGCAGGCATAAAAGAGTTGCAATTTATGTATTGTAGAAAACTTTCACGACAGCTAATGGAATTGCATTTTTTACATGCCCTCGGTGAGTTCCCAAGAATTAAAAAGGAAATGACAGAACATATCAAAAAAGGCTTTTTGATTTACGATCATGCAGAAGGCCTCAAGAATTTCTTCCAGTGGAGGGAACAGACAAGAAAAGAGGGAGGGCAATCACACAGTGATTGAAAACGGTAACAGGAAAGCCCAATTAGAGAAGCCAAATAAAACCGCACGCAGACCCCCGCACTAAAGCATTCATCCATCCACACTTTCCCCAAGAAGGGGCTAAGCAACCATCCACATAACAGTATTAGTAACAATATTAGCAAGTAGCAATATTCGCGGCCTAAAAGAATTAAGACAGTCCTATTCCTGCACTGCCTCTTTTTGCACGGTTTACCTGTGCATGGCGTCCACAGGTTCGGGAGTTTTAAATACGTGCATTAATTGCAGAGCTGCCCGCCTACCGGATTCCCGCTTTGGCGCGCGGAGGCTCCAGGCGTGCAGCTCCAGTCCCTAATAGCTAGACCCGCGAACTCTAGTAACGTTCCATCCCCGCCGCGCGCGCAGGGCTGCTCTGCCCGCTCTCCTTCGCGGCCGCCATCCGCGGCCCCTCAGCCTGCTGGGAATTGTAGTTCCTGCCCTGTCTCGTAGTCTGACTAGCTCGTCACTACTTCCTTCCCTCGCAGCTTTGCCCGCCTTCGAGATACCCACAACCTCCCGCGGGTGCGGGGTTGGTTGGCCCTCCCGGAGGCGGCGAGGCGGAAGCGGGCGGTGCTGAGGCTGACTGGGACATGTCAGCCGCTTGACTGTGGACGGGTTTTCCTTTCCCGGGAGCCCGCAGGCCTTCTGGTGACCGCCACGGCTGTCGCCTCCGAGCGTGGGTCCCAGACCCAGGACGGCTGTGGCGGACACCGACTTTCCCGGTCCCTTCCAGACGCTGTCTGGCGAGATCGGACGGTGAGCCTCAAGGGGAACACGGGACGCGTTTTGGGGTCTGGGGTCCAGAGCCGAGCCTAGGCGGACATGGAGGGGACCCGGGAGATCCCGAGCGGGTGCTGCCGCGGGGCCTACGTCCTAGGTTGCTGAGTAGAGGCAGTGGCCTGTCTCGCCAAGTGAGAGGCTGCGAGCCGCGGGCGTCATACCTGCTCTTCTCTTTGACAGGAAGCTTCTTCCTCCACCGGGGAGGGGAGAGGGCGGCCCTTAGGACTGGGTCTGTGGACAGGATCCTTCCCTCATATGTAAAATAGGCACGACAACGATGCACATATCACAGGCTTGGAGCGAGGATCAAATCAGATTAGACGTGTGAAAGTGGTTTGTAAACTAAAGTGCAGTTCGAACGAGAGGCTGTGGTTTAATGTTAGGGGAGCCGGTGACCCCAGGTGGTCCTTTGTGCGGTGGGAAGGTTGCGCATCCCCTTGCAGCCTTGACAAGCCTCATAAATGGAAATAAAGGGACTGTGTTTTGCAAAGGGCTTTACCGGTGTAACGCAGGGGGCCACTAGCAAAGCCATTGGTTGCTTGTTCTGGTTCAACCCGCTACATCTGTTTGCGTCGCCGCCTAAAATCGAGAAGAGTTTGGGGGTTTTTAAAGTAGGGACCGTGCCGTGTTCCGGGTAGGATGACCATGCGAAATCCATTGTGCAAACTATACTACAACTGTGGCCCCAGGAAAACAGTGGAAGGGGGAAAGTGGGTGAATTCCAACCCTTATAAAAATGAAGAGGATTTGTAAAGTTCAGAAGTAAGCAGGCTATCACGTAGTGCAATATTCAGTAATGCTGTATGACTTACCCTCTATTTCTCTGAAAAAATGATTCCTTCTATAGTGAAATTAAACCTCTCTTGCCCAGGTATGTATTTATTTCAAGCTTGGTCCGTATCTTGAAAAGTAACTGCTTCTTGATAGGAAGGAATTCATGAACCTTTAGTTTGTTTTTGAAAGTAGGTGAGATTGGTGTAAAGAAGGGATCTGTTCACAAATTGATTTTGATTGAAACTAGGCGAAAAATACTAGGCAGAGTGTTCACATGTCAGTAAACTAATGTTAAATGGAAAAATATTTTCAAATGCAATATCCTGATTTTCACAGTTACTCTGATGTTACTTTGGCTAAGAAGAAAGCAGTTGCCTTTGTTTGAATCTGTCTCCTTTCTATAGTCTCCTTCAGGAAAGTGAACAAGACAGAGGGAGCTGTACACTAATGGAGGAGAAAGAATAAATAAAATAAATTTATGATGCCATGATGAGAATAAACAGTTTTGAGATACAAAATTCTGAGCGGCCACTTCAGATATAGATCTCATAGATAGGAAGTTATAATAGGTAGGATGATTCTAAATTAAAGATGAGAAGTATTTATGTTCTGTGTAGGGTTTAGCTAGGAGTCCTCTGAGAACTAGAATACTTGTAATATCTGAATTAATGGACACAAGGTCCTTTCTTGGACTTCAGGGAGAGCCTGTCAACTTTGAAAATCAGTCTTTTAATACTGCGTTAGATTTCATTAACAGTTTGCCCTGGTAACAGAAATACTTCAGTTTGCTAATATGGGAATAATTTCTTTCTCTCTTTCCTTTATTTCCTTCCTCCTTTCCTTTCCCTTCCCTTCCCTTCCCTTCCGTCCTTTCTTCCTTCTCTTTCTTTTCTTTCACATTCCTTCTAATCATGGCTATTCTCTTAATATAGTAAATAAAAGTTTAAATTAGTACATACAATTGTTTTTAGTATAAGGAATTGTGTCCATTGAAGATTTAAGATTACTGGCTATGTGGAAATTGCTGTCTAGTCGCTTAAAGAACTATGTTGTGGTTGCTACTGATATATTCCATTTTTCTGATTTATCTTACTTAATTTTACTCAGTGTACCCCATGTTCCATTTTAATAAGAGATATACCTTATTTCCAGAACTAGACTTATTAGATCAGTATCCAGGACAGAGCAACTATTAATGCATTTTTTTAAATAACTGCAAATGACATTAGGGCAAGTAATTCCTAGTACTCTTTGGAAGCTTCAGATAGAATTCAAAGTGACTTTGTAAATTGGGAAAGTGTTCACCATACAACATGAGATGCGTGGGTGAGACAAGATGTGTGGGTGCATATCATTTATGCAGAATAAAAACCACAGCATAACTACAAGATAATCAGTATTAGGGTATAGGAAGGGCCAAAAAGGACTGACCGTCATAATTGACTACAAGGCATATATATATATTCAGTAGTATGTTAGTGCCATTTTTGGAAATCAAATATGGCAAAGAGATACTACTTAAATAGAAAGGTGATGTGCTTTTTCCTTAGTTCCATCATAACATGGAGTAAATCCTAAAATTCCTTTAGTTTTTTTTCTTATATTATTTAGCTTAGGGGAACAAAAGGCTGAGAACAATTACATAGCAAGAAGTTTCTATCTGCCAATCAAATTTCAAGGGGATCCTTTTCCTTCGATTAATTTTAAAGTAGATCTTTGATTCTCTGCAATTTAATGCTCTGTGATAGATAGATTGGGGCAAGAACTAATTTGCACCAAGTTTTCTACTTTTCCTATGTAGATTAGAGTCATATATTACCCTGAAATGAAATAATGGCAGTATTATCTGTTAGGTAAAAAGGTTTAGTTAAATTCTATATTAAACATGACTTGACTTTCTTAGTGTTCTATCTTGATATAGCTAAATGAATAATAGAATGTTTCTAATTTGTCCCCTGTGAAGACTGAACAAAATAAATTTTTTAAACAATTTAAATTTCATTAAGAAAATATGTCTGGATTGGAGAAGAGACATGTAATTGTGATCCAGGCTCTGTAGTCAGGGTGCCTTGATTTGAATCCCAGCTTTTCCACTCACTAGCTCAGGGAACTTGGACAAATTAGTTACACTCTCTGTGCTGTTTTCTCTGCTAAGCAAGGATATTAAAAGTCCTTTCTTACTGAGTTGCAAGGTCTAATTTGATAAAGCATGGTAGGTACTAGCATGGAATTTAGTAAATGCATACTAAATAAATGTTAGCTATTCCTTTTTTTAAAATTATTTTGTTATTAGGAAGGATTCTAAGGATTATCATCTATCAAAATGTCTTGGCAATAGCTATACCTGAAATCTTTAAGAATTCATTGAAACTTCAGTTGTTTTTTACTTACCTGCTTACATGGTTGCTACCTCTTCCCTTCATTCCTTGCCAGAGGCATAACAGTTTGTGTTTCCCACTGTCCTCAGAGGGGCTTGTCACACTTGGGAATTCAGGTTACCAGGTTGGTTTGCCAACTCAGCTCTTAGATGGCTTCAAAAAATAGTATGACATTTTTTCATTTTTAGAGTTGGAGTAATAGTCTCTTGTGGTATTCTATATCCTGAACTGGACTCTCTCTATTCCCAAAATCTTTAAAATGAGAATAATGATTATGTTTGGAAGATTTACATTTTGATTGGTGGTAGAAACCTGATAACTTCATCATTCACTTCTAGTGCTGGTTCTTTTGAGTTTCCATTATTAGGATCTTGAGTTGCTTCCTAGTTTTTATTATTTCATATATCTGAGTAAAAATACATGTTTAGGTTAACAGTATCTCAGTCTGATGAATCATTAGGTTCTATTCAGAAATTTTTCATTCTGTTTCAGAATCTTTGGTTTTGGCAAAATTTTTGTCAGTGTTTTGTTTGTGTTCTAATCAATTGCTACCAATTCTTCCTCTACCCCCCTCAATATTTAGGATTCTTCAAATTCCAAAATTATCTTAATCTCCAAAGTTTCCACTCAAAGTGTGGTTAGCCTAAAAGAAATATTATCAGCCATAAAGTACTCAGAAAACACTACTCCAATTCAGTAACATTAACATGTTAATTAGGAAACCATTATAAAAGCATTTGAAAGTAATATTGAATAATATCTTGATGATTGGAGAAAGATTGAATTTTTAAATGTTTAAGACTTTCAGAGCCAGTATTTTGCGGGATACAATATGCCTGCACATCAGACACTAAAATTTGATAGAATGAATGAATCGGCATTTTGATTTGGAGTAAAACCAACTTTTGCTGCTGTGGTGCTAATGTCAACCTAAAGTTTCCTTTTCATTGCTAATCATATGGAACTGAATTTTGATTTGCCTCCATCATAATCTTGCCCTTCCCTCTCCTTCTCCCTCTTTCTCCCCTAAACCTTGCAACTCCTTATTTGACTTTAGGTACAAGGTTAAAGATATGGGCTTTAAAACGGTTATTTTCTCATCTTAGCTTAGAAAATCCCCAATTTTTATCTCCAATTTCATGAGACTACTAGTCCTAACCTTGGTCATAACAAGGCAACAGAGTTCATCCTGAACAGAAGTAGATGATGTGGTAAACAGAGTAATAGACCTCTGAAGGTGACTATGCCCTAATCTCTAGAACCAGTAAAATGATCAGATTATCTAGGTGGGCCCAGTGTAATCAGAGGAGCCCTGAAAAACAGAGAGTACTATATACACAGACACACACACACACACACACACACACACACACACACACGGACACACAAAGTATGTGCGGAGATGGGTATGTTAATTTGCTTGAGTATAGTAATCATTTCACCATGCATATGTACAGTATATAAAAACAGCATATTGTACACCTTAAATGTATACAATTAAAACAATAAAGATATATAGGGTCACATACAAAGACTGGAGAGAGGCCTCTAGAGCTAAGAGCAAATGCCAGGCTTGCAAGGAATCAGGGATCTCAGTGCCATAACCATAGATAGCTGAGTTTTGCAAACAGCCTGAATGAGCTTGGAAATGATTCTTCTCCAGACAGAAATGCAAACCAGCTGACACCTTGATTTTAATCTCATGAGATTCTAAGCGGAGAATACAGTTGAGCCACACTGCTTGGACTTCTGACCCACAGAAACTATGAGATAATAAATGGGTTTTGTTTTAAGTCACTAAGTTTGTGGTAATGTTACAGCAGCAAGAGGAAACTAATACACTGAGTATGGGAAAAGATGTAACCAAATCATTTATTACTAGAATAAAGGATCCATAAATCTGTTTATTCATCTATAACTTTTTAAAGTACTATGAATGAGAAATTGAGAGCTGTAGGAAAAATAAGTAATGGGTATGGCAAGTTTCTAACTGATTTTTTTGTTTGCTTATGCCCATAATCTTACCACTTATTATTAAAGTTTTCATATATTTCATTGTTATCTTATTCTTTTTTGCATATTATATAAGAATATATATATTTCAATTAATTTTGGGTAATTTTCTAATGTTATTAAACAATCTTAACAAACATCACTTTTTGTACTATAGTAATATTCCATCATCTGGCTCTGCCATACTTTATTTAGCATTTCTTTGGTAATCTCTAGTATTTAATCTTTTTTTCCTATGATTGTTATATTCCTTGCACTGGACAATTTCAGGTAAGTCAGTATCTAGGTCAAATCATGAAGGGATTTTCAGATAATATATTTAAACCCACATTGAATGACTTTTAAAGCTGGATCCTAAAGGTGGTAATAGTTGTCATCAGCACATTCTATTACATAGCTTTCAGCTAACTTCTTAATCTGTGCTTGGCTTTAAAATAAGATTCACCTTACTCTTGTTGTAGTGGTATTAGTTTTTTCATAGAATATAAAATTTGAAAGTTTGAGTAATAGTTGGTAATATGCAGAGTTTTAAGCCTTTTGAGTTGTAAAGGCTTAATATAAAAATACTGTATATACTGAAGTATGCAGTAATGTTTTTATTCATTTTTTTATTCATCCAACAAATATTTCTTATTATTACTATATACTAGATACTAATTGGAGACTTGGAATATAGTACTGAATAAAGTAGTCAAGTCTCTACTCTCATAGAGTCTATAGAGGAAGGGGGGACATGTCGGGGGCAATTAATAAATATAAAGAATGTGCATTATATCATATGGATAAGTATGGTGAAGAAAACTAGGAAGATAAGGGGACAGAGTGATGAAAGTGTTTAATTTTAGGTTGAAATGCACAGAGGAATGGAAAGAAGCTACAATAATATAAAGAAATGGTGAAGAAAATAGTTTATTAAATGTGCGTTTTGTTTATGATATTTCATATAGGAATATTTCCTATACGAATTTACATTTACCCTGTTAAAGTCTCAGACTTTCTGTGTTCTTTTTATAAGTAGTTTTGGTTGGGGATATTTGTTGATTTGAAATATTTTATTCTGCCTTATTATATGTTATTAGGTTACATCACAGTCTCGATTCTCTATGTTAAGATATTAATCAATTCCTTGGAATAGTGTAGTCCATAAAGGTAATTTTTTTTATTTAGGAGTACAGGGATATCAAGCCATTTGCTGATATCTGTATTATCAGCTTTTATAATTAAGAATATTTTCAAATGTATGACTTTATTTAATGATCAGTGATAAATTTTCTGTGTATAAAATAGGTAAAGTAACTTTCTTTAAAGAAAATAAGACTTATGTAGATAATGAGAAGTGTAAGTGTATTTTGTGAAGCAGTAAATGAATGAGAATTTCATGTCAGGAAAGTTGAGTTGTTAGGCAAAATTAACACAAATGAAAAATACTGTTTTAAACAAAGGAAAGGTTACTTTCAAATGGCCTCTGTCTTTCTGTCTATTACTCCCTCTCTTTTAGAAAATCAAATTATGGGGTATGGATGATCTTAGAAAAATTTATTTTACTAAGTATGTAATTTCCTAGGATCTAGTCAATAGCTTATTTGTAGAAAATGTTCTGTTAGAATTTATAGCATTAAGAAACAAACTCCAAATGACACTGTATTGAAACTGTTCACATCTAGTGTTAAGAATTTCTTAATTTGTAATATCTTAAGAACTAGTGTTATTTTTGTTAAAATAACTTTTTTGGGAAAATATAATATATGTGAAAATTTTAAGGTGTGCTTTAAAAAATAAAATGTGAGTACTTGAGGATAGGAATTACCCTTTTCATCTAATTAATAATCCTGGAGTGCGGTAAAAAAAGAAATTCATAGTCCAATGTGAAGCATAACAGTTTTCAAAGAGTTTATTACATTAATAAATATTTAGGAAATTTCCAAATGGTCATTTCCAATGTTAATGTTGCATTTTGATTTTGTATTATTTTCAGTTTACAGATATGGTCCCGACCTGTACATGAATAACCTTGGTTAGAGTGAACATTCAATAATGAGCGGTGCAGCTTTGGGACTTGAGATTGTTTTTGTCTTTTTTCTGGCATTATTTCTTCTTCATCGATATGGAGACTTTAAGAAACAGCATAGACTGGTAATTGTTGGAACGCTGCTTGCTTGGTATCTCTGCTTTCTTATTGTCTTCATACTGCCTCTGGATGTTAGTACGGTAAGGGGTGAAACTCATTTTCACAATTTAAAAGACAATTGTAGTCATACAGCATATTTGAAATAATGTTATTTCTTAAGACAGCTAAATTATATATGGTTATACTTATATTTTGAATTTAGATGTTATCTTAGAAATTTAATCATTAAAAAGGATAGCCAGAAAGGTAAGTTTGGGTAGAGAGATTTATAAACTCCAGTTACTTGGTAACCTTTTGATTCTCATTTTTAAACCTTCATTGCTTTAGACAATATACAACCGGTGCAAGCATGCTGCTGCAAATTCAAGCCCTCCTGAAAGTAGCAACGTTACAGGATTGTATGCAACTGCTAACCCCATGCCAAGGTATTTCCTTTCTTTTTTTTTTAAATATAAATATTGTAAAGGGAGAACTATTTTAAAATAGTCAGTTTTTATCATTCAGATTTTATATTTGTAAGAGTTATGCTCATTCTCTACTGATCCCCCCACCTCTATTTTTCACTAGTAGACTTTATTACATTGTGTTTTATTTAAGGCTACATTTTAAATATTTATTGGTGCACAGGCCTTTCAGCAGACGGTAGTGAGAAACTTGAAGAAGACCTGAATTTTTAGTCCTGGTTCTTCTTTACTAAGTATGTGACTTCCAAGATATACTTTTCCTCTCAGCCCATCTCATATCTAAAAAATGGGGCATGCATTTTCTCTTTTGGCTATTTTACAAGGTTGTAATAAAGTACAAAGACGTTATTCTGTATTTATGGTATTCTTTCCATATTGTACATCCTCTGAAAGCATTATAGTTATAGATCAAGAATGAATAAACTTAAAACTGTCAAAAGGTTATATAATTCAAACAATTATAGATGCTGGCATCTATCTCCATAGGAGTTATGATACATAGTGACTGATTTTTTTTTTTTTTTTTTTTTTTTGAGACAGAGTCTCACTGCATTGCCGGGCTAGAGTGAGTGCCGTGGCGTCAGCCTAGCTCACAGCAACCTCAAACTCCTGGGCTCAGGAGATCCTACTGCCTCAGCCTCCCGAGTAGCTGGGACTACAGGCATGCACCGCCATGCCCGGCTAATTTTTTCTATATATAATATTTGTCCAGATCATTTCTTTCTATTTTTTAGTAGAGACGGGGGTCTCGCTCTTGGTCAGGCTGGTCTCGAACTCCTGACCTTGAGCGATCCACCCGCCTCGCCTCCCAGAGTGCTAGGATTATAGGCGTGAGCCACTGCGCCCAGCCGTGACTGATTTAATTAGCATTCCAGTTTTCAGGGATTAATTGCCTCATGTCTTACCTGCACCACTCCCTGCAAAAATAAGTAAATAAATAAAATAACCAGCTCTATAAATGGGGTGAGTGTGTATTTTAAAGGTAATCATTAGAGATTTGATTTCATGATACATTTGCTTTTTAAAGACTGTTGCGTTTTTAGTCTATTAGTTGAACATTAAGTCCTCTTTTTGCTCAATGACCAAAAATACACTAAATATTGAAAACTTAAATGGCATTCCTCTCTAGAACAAACTGTTTTGTTCTCTTTGTGTGTGCAGTTTTTCTTTTTAGTTTGATAGCTTTGCATTTTAAGTTTTTCATGAACTTTTGAGTTAGAATCAATAATTTAAAATTTGAGTCTGAAAATTAACTTTGTCACATGTACATCAATTGTATAATTGAAGTAGTCATTATTTATGATTAATTGGCTTCAAATTTTCATTCAACAGCCAACATCCATGTTTCAAGCCATGGAGTTACATTCCTGATGGAATCATGCCAATTTTCTGGAGGGTGGTATATTGGACATCACAGTTTTTAACATGGTAAGTGGCAGTGAAGGATAAAACTTTTAAAGTTTTGGCTAAAGTAAAAATAAAATGTGGTTACTTTTCAGTGAATGTTCATATTTTGGAATTTATGTCGCTTTTTTAAAAAAATCTGTATCTTCTCCCTTTCTTCTGGCTCAAGTATTTCCTATCTTAAAAGAGAAAAAAGAAAAGAAAAACCAGGCAAACAAAAAATAGAAAATAGAAATAAAGTTTTTCTTGTCACTGTTTCCCTCCAATTGTTGCCTCTCTCTTGACCTTCAATCCAGTCTTCTTCCAGACCCATTATTATATGAAATTGCTCTTGCTAAGGTCATCATTATCCCTTGGTTTTCTTTCTATCTGCTTAGCCCAACCTTCTGAATTTCCTTTATGGGCTCCATTTCTGTGGCCTATTTCCTAAATATTGGTCTTCCCTAGAGTCCCATCTTTGGTCATCTTGTTGTCTTACTCTTCCTGTGTAGCTGTAATTATAGCCATGATCTCATTGACCAGTAATGCATTCCGAATCTTTTCCCCCACAGCTTTATCTTTCTGCTGCGTGCCAGACTCACAGTACCCCACTGCCCACTGAGCATCTCACAGGTATTCTACAAACAACTAAGCTCTAAAACTGGAGGTAGTGATCATTGCAGGAGAAAAATCACACAGCAGAGTAGGGTAGTGCCTCTCTAAAATCATGCTTCTTAAATTCAACTTGGCCTTCAGCGTTGCCAGAGTTTCCTTCTTTGTTTCTTTAGTTTGCTTGCTCTCCATTCTCTACAACAAACATTTCTAGTGACTTCAAACTGCTGTCCCCTTTGTGGCTCTCTCTCTCCCCTATTCCCTAAAAGAAAAAAAAAATCACCTTTACTCTTAGCAGATGACTTGACTTTATTTCTACCGTACAGTGAAAACAGAAGTCATCAGATAGCAGTTCTTTCAGGTTCTCACCAACAGACCTACCTACCTGCCCATCTTTTCTTCCTTACCCTTCAAGGATGGAAGAATCACTCTTGTTAAAGCTAATCCTTCTTGCTGAAATATAGATTCCTCTCCTTCAGCTTTTGTTATAGACATATAGCTTCCAGTTTCAACAAAGCATGCACAGTTCTCTCATCCTTTAAAAAGAAAAAAAGGGGCTGGGCGCGGTGGCTCACGCCTGTAATCCCAGCACTTTGAGAGGCTGAGGTGGAAGGATCTCTTGAGGCCAGGAGTTGAAGACCAGGTTGGGCAACACAGAGACCCTATCTCTACAAAAAATAGAAAAATTAGCTGGGCATGATGGTGTGCGCCTGTAGTCTGAGCTTCTTGGGAGGCTGAGGCAGGAGGATCGCTTGAGCCCAGGAGTTTGAGGTTGCTGTGAGCTGTGATGACATCACTGTACTCTAGCCGGGGTGATAAACCAAGACTCTGTCTCAAAAAAAAAAAAGGAACAAAAAGTCTCTCAACTTAAATCCCTTTCCAGTCTCTACCTTGTTGACCTCATCACAACGAAATATTTTTGGGAGACTTTTTTTTTCAACTGAAGTATAAATTTGTACTGAAAAGTTCACAGATTATGTTTAGTTTAACTTTTTTTTAAAGTGAATACACCCATACACCAGCACTCTCAAATGATGATATAGAACATTAACAATGCCCCCAGAAGCCTCCCTCTTGCTTCCACCTCCAGTCGTCCCCCCACAAAGGTAACCGTGATTCTGACTTCCATCATCATAGATTAGTTTCGCCTACTTGTCAACTGCATAAATGTGGAGTTACACAGTATGAACTTTTTTGCATCTCTCTTTGCTTGCATATTTGGGACATTCATCTATGCTGTGTTGTATGTATCCATTTTCTGTTCTTTTCATTACTGTAAAATACTCCATTTTATGTTGATACCCTAGTTTATCCTACCCAGCCAAACTTCTTAAATTCTCTCTGTTTGTTACCTCCATTTGCTCATTGTTTGCTTGTCCTTCAACCCATAGTTTTCTGTCTTCTACTCCCCCTCCACCACTCACACATACAAGTCCTGAATTTACTTCTCCTCTTGACAGCATTTGATTCTATTGTTTACTTTCTCCACTTTCAAACACTTTCTTCTCCCAATTTCCACTCCATATACTCCTTGGTTTTCTTCCTTGCTCCACTTCTGTTCTGTTTCAGTCATCTTTCCTGGTTCTTCCTCTTTCTATTTCACTACGTCTCCCTTAAAAGTCGATAATTCTCAGGGGTCTGTCTCAGTTCTTTCCTTCACATTCTATATACTCATCCTTTCAGGTCTCATCTACCGATGCCGTATCAGTACCATTGATATGGTAATGACTCTGGAATCTGTTTGTATTTCTAGTCCTCTTTTCTGAACTCTGAAGCTGGATAGCCAGCTACGTCCTGTGCAACTCATCTTGGACACCTCCTAGGTACTATTTCAAAGTCAGTATGTTGACAACCAATTTCTCCCTTCCTGCTTCTTATTACCACCACCATCACCCTTAACCTTCTCAGCTAGTTCCAGTTTTGTTCCCTGTCAGTCCAGTCTCCATGCTGAAGTCTTAGAAAACTAAAATTTGGTCATGTCTCCTTTATGTTAAAGAAGATATTTCCTCATTATTCCTTCAGTCCAAATTCTTCATAAAGGCTTTAAAGGCCTAATTTAGACTGCTCTTTAGTTATCACACTGTTGCATTCTCTACTAGGCATTCTGGCCTGCTTTACTCCCGGTATTGTGCCTTGCTCTCCCTTGCCTCATAGCCTTTGCTTTTCCTAAAAGTTAATATTACAAAAATAATCATCTATTGTAATTTATTCAGTATTAATAATTATATTTATTAATGAGAAGAACTATACATTAAAATTCTGGTCTTTTGAGATTATATAGACATCAATTTTTAAAATTTTTTAAATCATTTTTTCCATCTGTCTAGGATTCTCTTACCGTTTATGCAGTCATATGCAAGATCAGGAGGGTTTTCTATCACTGGAAAGATCAAAACTGCACTGATTGAGAATGCAATCTATTATGGCACCTATTTGCTGATATTTGGAGCATTTTTAATTTATGTAGCTGTAAACCCACATTTGCATTTAGAATGGTAAGAAAAATAGTATTCTTAGCATTGCTTTTGTGTATGTTTGTACTTTTAAAAATTCATTTTTATCTCATATATGCAAGTAAACAGACATTTGATTGAGAAACATATTGTTCTATGTTTTATAGATTCCCCAAAAAGAATATCTGAATAATTCATATTACTAAGAAAGAAAATAGGGAATAACATCTTTAAATATAGCTTTTAGGCAAAGGATTTATGCTTTGTCTAATAGCTATATATTAAAGGCAATAACTCTAATGATTTTTGGGTAGAATTTCAAATTGTATATATGATAAAATATCTGTTTTTATTTTTCATTAGAACTTGTGAATATTTTTTTCTTTTTGTTCTTGCTGTAGTTTGGGGCATATTTGTTCTTAATGTTGTCTTAGATATTTCAATAAAATTGAAATCTATTTTATACTTATGATTTGTTTTGTTATATATGTGAAGAGGTAGGTCTGAAAATTTAGAAATAGAGTAGCAGTGATAGGCCTCACTGTTGCATTCCTGAGACTTGTGTATATCAACTTGAACACAAGTTAATTTAAAAATTTTCCGGGTTTCTTTTGGTTAATATTGAATAAGAAAGCACCTAATGGAAAATATTTTCTTTGGGACAATATATACATATTTTTGCCATGAATCATTCTAGATTCTGAAGCAGTGTTTGCTGTGTTAAAGTCCATTTCTGCAATTACATTTTATTTTTCCATTAAAATATGCAGATTATCTGCTGTTACTAAAAGAGTAGCTGAGAATTTGAAGGTCTAATTTTTTCATATAAAATCTTATCCATCCTTTAGGGTAATTGTTTTCTGAAAAAACATTTGATACTAGTTAGTTTCGTTTCACATTTTTGTAGGAAAATATGTTTATCACAGCTATCTGCATATGTTTTTCTGTCTTAGGAATCAACTTCAGACAATTGGGATAGCTGCTGCAAATACATGGGGTCTGTTTCTTCTTGTGTTGTTGTTGGGGTATGGCTTGGTGGAAATTCCTCGGTCATACTGGAATGGAGCAAAAAGGGGTTATCTACTTATGAAAACTTACTTTAAGGCAGCCAAACTGATGACAGAGAAAGCAGATGCAGAAGAGAATTTAGAGGATGTCATGGAGGTAAGGAAGTTTAAACCTTACAAGCAGTAGTCACCAATTGTATGCATCTCCTTTTTGTTACTTTTGGTTTCTTTTTGGTAGCACATTGATGGGCTTCAGACTGCAGATTTGGTGGTGTGCGGTCCTTCTTGATGTCTCATCCAGAATGACTTCTTATTGGCAGTTCAGCCTCATGAGGTGTCATATCCATCTTCTAACTGACAAAGATCCAGGGAAAATACATCCAATAGTGTAGGACTATGCATTTTGTCTTGGGGTAACTTTTAATAGTGACCTTTTTTATTGCCCAAAGTCTCCTAGATTAAATGATAAGCTGTATGGTTACCCTAACATAGTAGAAGTGAAAATAATGACCAGAGGACTCTTATTCCTGAAGGTTTGACCCAAGGTAGTCTCACCAAGTCTGGAAACCTCTTTAAAGAACAATTGGCACAGGAATTTGTAAGTTTTGTTTCTTGTCTGTAATGTTGATAAGGCACTTCATTTTACTTGTAAAATTTAGATGACTTGAACCAACTTCATAAGTTGGTGAAAGTATAATTTTCAATAATGTACATAAAAATATACAACAAATGATAACATTTT
>NW_012134970.1:260625-261786 GCF_000956105.1 Propithecus coquereli | reverse complement strand
CATTTTCTGTAAAGGGCCATATGCTAAATATTTTAGGCTTTGTGTGACATATAGTCTCTTTACAAGTACTCTGTTATAACACGAAAGCAGCCGTAGCCAGTGAATGAGCATGGATGTATTCCAATACAAGAACAGGTGGTAGGCTGGATTTGATCTGGTTTGAAGGCCCCTACTCTAAGTCATTATACTCATTGCCTCTGTTTTCTGTCTCTGGACAAAATACTTCTCCCAACAGCATGCTCCTCCCAAACTCCTAGAATATTCTTTTCAGCATTCCCTTCAACTAACTCCTACTTCATTTTCAAGTTTTAACATAAGTGAGACTTCTTCAGGGAAACCCTGTGTATTAGCTTCTTAGGGCTGCTGTAACAAACTGCCACAAACTATTCTATTAACCAATAGAAGTTTATTGGCTTATGGTTCTGGAGGCTAAAAGTTGAAGATCAAGGTGTTGGCAGGGTTGGTTGGGCTGTGGAGAAAACCTGTTTCGTGCTTTTCTCCTAGCTTTTGATGGTTTGCTTCTGGTGGCAATCTTTGGCATTCTTTGGCTTATAGATCTTAACCTTTATCTTCACGTGGCCTTCCCTCTGTGTGCCTGTCTGTGTCCAAATTTCCTCTTTTTTTATAAGGACACCAGTCATATTGGATTAGGGCCCATCCCACTCCAATATAACTTCATCTTAACTTAGCTAATGTACTGGTGGTTAGGGCTTCAACATGTGAATTTGGCAGGGGAACACAATTCAACCCATAACATTCCCTGGCCCTCCAAACTCTTTGACACTCAGTAACCACTTTTTTTTTTAAAGAGGGTCTCAATCTGTCACCTAGGCTGGAGTGTAGTGGCATGATCATAGCTCACTGCAACCTCGAACTCCTGGCCTTAAGTTGAACTCCTGGCCTCAAGTGATCCTCCCACCTCAGCCTTCCAAAGTGTTGGGATTATAGTCATGAGCCACTACCCATTTTTTAAGAGAATGAATAAATGAATGTATACTGTGATCGGAAAATTTTATGTTGGCCTTTCAGCAATTTATTCTCTACAAAATGTAAGAACTATAGCAGAAAACATTGATTCAAAATGTAGAAGCAAATCTATAAATAATATTCTGTTACATTTCCTTAGTCCTGTGATGAAATCTACTATATCTTTTGAAATAA
>NW_012134970.1:257022-260333 GCF_000956105.1 Propithecus coquereli | reverse complement strand
TATTCCTGCAACAGATATAAACCCAGTTATTACTGAAGGTCTGGATTTTACTAGGAGGAACCTTTAGTAACTGAATAAAATAGAGTTTTGCTGTTGTTTTTGTTAATTAGGAGCCCTCTAAGGAATAAGACATAGAAAATTAAAGACTGCTATTGGTGACTTCTGTGCTATTTTAGTATACTATTCATAGGTTTAAGGTGTGGAGAATTTAAAAAATTTTATATAAGAAACTACTCATTTCATAATGGATGTTTGAAAATAGCAGTAGATCCACCTACATAGCAGGAGAGCTTTGACCCTCCCCCCACCAAATAAGCAAATGCATGGTTTCTCAGGTATGGCTTTCTTTGGCCATGTATTTCAAGGTATTTTGGGATTCTTTCTGCTTTTCTGAATATCTGAAACTTATAAAATTGAGGAGAAAATTTATTCATCATTTAACAAATACTTACTGTCTTCCTGCCATGTTAAGTGCTGTGCAGAACTGGCCATTAGGATACTAACTCTCTAAAGCAGAAAATTGTACAAACAGTCCTTTATGGCATATGGTAAATGTGATGGGAATGATAAAAAGGAAATGCTCTAGCTTGGAGAGGTTTCACTTCTGAATAGTGATCAGAAGAGATGAAATATGACCTGGGCCTTGAAGGTTGGGCAGAATTGTGATAGCTGATAGCATCCAATCAGATATCAGGAAGTTTTAAAGCCAAATTAATTTGAGCATGAAATTTATGTTGGAAAGGTAAAGCTATAGCAGGACCCTGAATGCCATACTGAAAAGTCCAGACTACATTTTGAAAGCAGTGAGGAATCATTGACACTTTACACACAGGGAGGAGACATGATCCTATATGTGGTTTAGGATGGTCAGTGTGATGGAGGTACACAGAATGTGCTGCAGGAAGAAAACATGGAACAAGAATCAAAAATGTGAATAATTTAGTTTGAAAGAAAACTTGAAATATACTGGTTCTGATTACTTTGTTTAAGAGATTACAAAGTTCAATTACTTTTTCTCAGTAGGTATTTTTTCAGCTGTCCATATAATCCCCCAAATATAGTTTTATAAAAACCAGTTTGGTGTTTTTACGATATGTTTCTCTCTGAAATGAATATATGCATTTGTGTGTCTACTACTTTTCTCTGAAGCATCAACAAAACTTATAAGCCATGTCAAAGCATTCAAGAGGTATTTGCTAGATGACCTAAAAGGTCTACCTTTTGTCATTTTTCTAGAGAGAATATTTTGGGGAGGGAGAAATAGCTGCTTATTTCCACTGAAAACTGCCTGTTAGCTTGCCTTCATTTATGTTGTCTGATCTGCTTAGAAAAGAGTTGATTAGGCACAGTAATGAAAGAGCTCAAAGTTATGTTATTTTGTATGAAAAAACAAACTAAAATACTGTCCATACTTTATAAAAATTGCAAACTTTTGAAGGAACCTTAAATTTATAATAGATACAGCAAATGTTAATAATTGACTGTCTTAAAACTTGTTTTTGTTTAATATGGCTAAATAATTTAAAGAAGACATATGATATTTCATGTATAATATATAACCAGGTATATAGTTTGTTTTCAAAGCAGGGTAAATCTGTGCTAGCAAGTCAACAAAATTTAAGGCACCTTACTAATGGAAAATTGTGATATAATGATGCTTCAAGGTGACCTTTTAAAAACCCAAGTCTGATCTTGTCACTGTCATGTTTAAGCCTCACACATCAACCTCAAAATAAACCATTATTAAGACCTAGGAGCATTTTCATCATACTTTTCCAGTCTGATAAGTGCTACTCAGGCCCTTACTCTCCTTTCCATGTAGTCACACTGGACTTCTTTCAGTCCCTTAAAGCAATTCGTTTCTTTTGGCCTGGAGGCCTTTGTATGTGCTGTTCTTGTCTGTCTGTCTGGAATATTCTTGCCCCTCCCTTTGGTTAACTGACTTCTACTCATTCTGTTTTCTCTCGTTTTAAATAATCAGTTCATCAGAAAGTCTCCCACTCTAGATTATACCCTCTCACAGCATCCCATACTTTTCTTTTATAGTAGTTTCCACACCATTTCTTTTTGATTTATGTCTGTTTGTCTCATTAAGTTTTTCTTGACAGGAGTAGTGTCTGTTGGTACAGATTATTCATAGAGTATGCATATTCTAAATTTTGATAACTATTGCGAATTTACCCTCAAATAGATGATATCCCGGTTTATTGTGTATAGGAGGGCCTGTTTCCCCACAATCTCACCTCATTACGTGATAGAATTTTGCAAAAAAAAGTTCTCATTTTTAAAATTTGTAGCTGTTTTAGTGAGCTTGAATATATTTTCAGACATTTCTTGGTCAATTGTATTTCTTCTGTATTCTCAATTTTTGGTTGATTTGTAAGAGCTCTTCACATCTTAAGGATGGTGATTCTTAGTCATATAAATTACACAAATTTTTTCACAATTTTTTCTATGTGTCAGATGGTTTCTCTGCCTCCAGTTTTGTATCCCTTATAGCCCTTCCCTCCTTTATAGTTTGAGTGTTTTTTTTAATATCTTGGTCATATCTCTCATGCCTCCCAGGGTGTGAACATGCTGTTTCATCTGCTTAGAGCAGTAGTTCCAACTTTTTTTTAATTTCATGAATATTATAAAATATTGTGATTCCTTAGGAACTGTTGGTTCCTTTCCCTAACTCTTTTATGCCTTTCCTCCTCATTAAATTACTTATTTAATTATCTTACCACTATAATGTAATTTTAGTCAAAGTCCAACAATTCCATGTCTTCCAGCCCTCCATTATGGATTATGGTGGGTTTATGCCTAGCATAGTGCTGGCATATAGTAGGCTCTTGATAAACAAGTATGGAATTAATCAATCAATTATGACTTCTCTAGAGTACCCTTCCATTGGAAAGGAGCAGGCACTTTGTAAAATTTGTAGTTCTGCTTCCTGTGGTTTCTTCACTGTATTTTAGATGAAGAGATAATTGATCTTGATGAGTAAGGTGGAGGAACACAGCCCTGTTCTTTTAGGATCCCAGAGTTTGTGTGATCCTTCATGAACTTTGTTGTAATGTTTATCGATCTTTGTTTACCAAATGATCAAACGATAAGGGAATACATCTAGAAAGTAAGAAAAAGTGCAAGGGCATATGTATAGCTATTCAATGATCTTCTATTTTTACTTGTATTCTTAAGAACTTTTATTCAGTGAAAGGAACTTCCGTGTAATGCTATGTAATTTAGGTTGAAATTGAACTTGTGAGAATGAGTATAGTATTAGTACATTCTCATTTGAAGTAGCCGATCTGTAGAAATGGAAATAT
>NW_012134970.1:251744-254522 GCF_000956105.1 Propithecus coquereli | reverse complement strand
CAGCATATCACTGTAGTGGATATTGTAGGCAGTTATAACACAATGGTAAGTATTTGCGTATCTAAACATACAAAAGGTACAGTAAAAATAAGGTATAATCTTATGGGACCATCATTGTATATGCCATCTATCGTCGACGAAAATGTTACACAGCACATAACTGTACTTAAAATAATTAAAATTTTAAGCAATTTTATATCACAAGCATAAGTCTCTTCTTCAGTCTTAACATACTACTAAAATCTTCTCCTGAAAAGTCCTCTTTGATTATTTACATTTATTAGTCCAATTTACAAAGCCTATACTCTGTAGTCATTATCTTTTTCTCCTTTGTGATTATTTATGACACTCCCTTTAAATGTTATCAAATTTAGTATGAAGAAACTTAATGCAAGTACCAAAGTGTTACAGTATTAAAACTTCTATTTACCTTATTCAAATAGTTATATTCACTTGATTCTCTTTGCATGTTTTGTCATGAATATGAAGACTTAATGGCCATACCAAATATTTTAGAAAACTTCTTCAATGAAAATACTTTCCAATTAAATGAAGGAATGATGTGATACCTGTTTTCATTCATTCAAATACTATTGGGGCACATAAATGCTATGTATTTTGGGGTGCTTGGTGTCTATCAATTTAAAAAGACAAAAATTCCCTCCCTTGTGAAGCGACAAAAACAGACAATAAACAAAAAGGTATAAATAAGGATTCTGAGTAGGTAGTTGGTTACAGAAATTGGAATTCAGGGGAGAAGTCTGGACTGCAGATACAAGTTAAGATGCCATCAGTATATATAGAGCCATGAGTCAGGATAAATTCAGTAAAGAAGTGGTTGAGATACAGAAGAGAAAAAGTCTGAGGACCCAGCCTGAGACACTACACAGTTTATAGATTAGGTTGATAAGGAGGAACCAGCAGCAAAGATTAGAAAAGGAGTGCCCAATGAGATAGGAGAAAAACCAGGTCAGTGAAGTGTTTTGAGGAAAAGGGTGTGTAAAGTACCATTTTAAATGTTGCGTGTAGATCAAGTATCATAAATACTAAGATCTGACCACTGGAGTTTATAGAAGTGGAGGGAGTGAGGTGAAAAAGCCTGACTGGAGTTTAAAAGAAAGGAGGAGAGCAATTGGAGACAGAGTGGAAAACTCTCAAAATGTATTACCTATAAAAAGGAACAGAGAAAAGGGGTAGTAGCTGACAGGGATTGGGGGCATTGTCAAGAGAAATTATGTATCATGGGAATGATGTAATAGGGAAAATTTGATGAGACCGTAAAGAATTTCTAGGACGGTGTTTATGAGTAGTGGAGATGAGGTGGGAAATAGTGAACAATGAAGAAAATGGCCTTAGATTAGGAGGTAAGGCACAGATGTACCTAAGTAGGTGAGAAAGTGTAGTGGTAGAAACTTAGGGAAGTTCTCTTCTGATCCCTTCTATTTTCTCAGTGAAATGCTGAGGATAGATATACGGGAGGAGATTTTGGAGACTAGGAGAAGGAAGAGAAGGTGCAAAATAGTTGCCTAGGAGAATGGGCATGGGAGAAGATTGGGAGAGTTATAGTAGACTAGCCAGGCAGTGCTGAGGGCCAGCTTGAAGCTCGTGATTAAGAATTTAAAAGGAGACCAGTCGCAAAGTTGCGAGTCTTTCTCTGGTAGTGTGCCCCTGCATGGGTGTAGGCTCAGAGTAGCCAGGGAGTTGGATCTAAACAGGGTGTGGTTTAGCTAAGCAAGTACAGTGAAGCAAGAAGAGGCAAAGGAATCTGGATACCGGACAGTGACTATCCTCAAAGACTGGAATCTGGGCTCTATAAGGACATCGAAGTGTTAAATAACAATAAAAAGGTGGTAGAATAAATTGATTGTTGGTCCAGGTAGAGTCAGTCAGTGGAGTTGAAATAGTGTACTAGATGAAGGTATTGTTTAGAGACAAGGATGCAAGAATGAGGTTATACGCAAGAGTGAAGATATTGGTAATAAAAGGTTTAGGGATGACTATGGCAACAGGTAATTGAGTTAGGGTGGAGGGCAAGATCATTGGAGGAGAGGAGGTCAAGGCAATGAGAGACCAGGGTATTGAAAGGAGGATCACTTATGGGGGTAATGAAATCACCAGGAATTATGATGAGAGCAGGGAGGAAAAGAATTACAGTGAGCTCAACCCTTCAACGAAGTAAAAACATAGCCTTTTCAGTTTATTGAGCTTTTCTTTAAACTTTTATTTTTACCTAAATTCAGACTTAACAAAACCAGAATAATATGAAGTGTTCCCATAAACTCTTCATCCAGATTTTCCAAATGTTAACATTTTGCCATATGCATTTGCTTTTTATTTCTATATGTATATTGTTTCCTGAATCTCTCAGTTGTGTCCAGACATGATGCCTTTGTCCCTAAATGTTCCAGTGTGTATTTCCTAAAAAGGAAGATATTTTCTTACATATTACAGTTATCAAAATCAGGAAATTAATATTGATACTGTACTGTTATTTACAGACATTATTAATATTTCAGTAATTATCCCAAAAGTATTCTTTGTAAAAAAAATCTCAGGTCATACATTGCATTCAGCTGTCATGTCTCCTTAGTCTTCTCTGATCTGGATGGTTTCTCAGTCTTTATTTGTGTTTTATGACACAGATGTTTTTAGATGTTGTTAGATGTCCCTGAATTTGAGTCTGATGTTTCCTCATGATTAGATGGAGCTTCTGCGTTTTTGGCAGGAATACCACAGCAGCAATGTCCTGTTCTTCTCAGTGCATCGTAGCAGGAAGCT
>NW_012134970.1:248961-250789 GCF_000956105.1 Propithecus coquereli | reverse complement strand
TATAAAATTCTTTTTATGAGAAACTTTGATCTTCTTTATTATGCTAGTGAAAAGCTACATTACTTGCAGGTCTTATGTGAAGACTCACCAAGGGAATGGGAGAACAGGCTCACTTTAGAAGGTAGATTTAAAACATATGGATCTAGGATGTTGCACAGTTTGAAATGTAGATGTTTTTCTTAATTTCATTTTCTTAGATGATTAAAAAATCCTCTACTGCTGTATTTAAATAGAACATCAATAAATGTTAGCTGGAAATGAAGGATAATGCTTGTGATAGTTAAGTGCTAGTTTAAAGTCCATTAGTCTTAAACAAACTGTTTTGTTTTTGGTTTTGGTTTTTTTTTCAGATTGCTTGCTTTCTTTCCATCTTCTTCCTAAGTATCTGTGTTTATTCTACTGTGTTCAGGATTCGTGTATTTAACTATTATTACTTGGCTTCACATCACCAAACTGATGCTTATAGCCTTCTTTTCAGTGGCATGTAAGTAGAATTATACCTAGAAACAAGGGAAATGTCTTTATTGCGTGTATTCTTATGGATCTCTTTTATTTCTTGTTGTTTATGGGTGTTCTACTAATATCTGTATTTCTGTGAGCTAATTGATTACGTTTAAATATTAAATAGATATTTGTTGATTGCCAGCTAAATCTTGCTTGAAGTTCGAGGCTAAAATATTGTAGGTATGCTAGGTTAGGAGGGAAAAGAAAGACATAGTAAGCCTGGATTAACCAACTAGAGATTCAGTAAATAGATTAGTAAATAGTAGGAACAGTGGAGAGTTTAGAGACTAAGTCAGACCTAGAGAGTGTTCTGAGATTCACTGGCCTCTAAATGAATTGAGGACTAAAAACCAACAAGAACAAATTTTCCTAAAGAATTTTGGAGAGATGGCTCCAACTTGGGCTAGATTGCATAATCTATTACCTGTCCTTATTGTAAAATCAGTCATATTAGGTATTTATAAAGGCTGAAATTAGAGAAGTTTATAGAGGAATTGATATCTAAAGCAACTTTAAGACTTTTTTTTGTTTTTCTTTGCCAAATAATTATGGACTCACAGGAAGTTTTAAATATAATACAGAAAGTTGTATGTAACCTTCACCAAGCTTCCCCCGATGGTGACATCTTATATAGCTGTTGAACAATATCAGAACCAGGAAATTACATTTGAATATTACCATTAACTACACTACAGACCTTATTTAGTTCTCACCATTTTTTATCCTTCATTTGTGTGTGTGTGTGTGTGTGTGTGTGTGTGTGTGTGTGTGTGTGTATTCCTGTAATGACCACCACAATCAAGATTCAGAACTATTCTATCACCACAAAAGGACTCACTCATGATTACTTCTTTTTATTCATGCCTCTCCTCTCTCCCTGTCCCCAATTCTCCAACTCTGTAATTTTGTAAGAGATTCTTTTTATTTAGTCAAAACTGAACAATTCTTTATACCTGTACTTGTCAGAATGACATATTTTGATGCATCTTCTGATATTTTATGTACTGAGTACAATTTACCTTGAGGATATTACTGTCCTTGTCATTTTGTGAAATGAAGTAATTGCACACATAGTAGAGCTGAAGGAGTTACATACGAGGCACTCCTCAAATTGTGGGGATAAATCAGTGGCAAACCCCACCAAAGCAGGCAGCCTGAGCTGCAGTTTTGCCATGCAAGTGTTGATGTTTTTAAGGGGGATGCAATTAATAAGATTTTCTTATTAATTGCAACTAAGGGCAGTTCACATTAAAAATTCAAAATATATATCATGGACATAGATGAAAATTGTAGCTACAATGATCTGAAATGTTCTTAATACATT
>NW_012134970.1:247388-248471 GCF_000956105.1 Propithecus coquereli | reverse complement strand
CTTAGGAGAAAACTTAATAAAAAGCAAATTTTTAAAAATTAGTTCATTTAGTGCTTTGTGCTTTTACTTTGAATAGGTCAAATGTATTGATGTAACAGGTTATGGGCAAATTTTCTAATGATGGAAAGGAATGAAAAATATAGAACTATGCCGATTTAACTTACTTTTTTCTTGCTCTTTAGATTATGGGTTCCATGAAAGTTTTATCCTTTATTGCAGATGGATTCTATATATATTATCCTATGCTGGTGGTAATTCTCTGTATAGCTACTTATTTTAGGTAAGAAACTTAACATTATTTTTCCTATACTCTTAGTTGGATCTGGATGTTCTTTCTCATTAAAGCTCTTTTAAATATTTACTGGTTGGGTTTCAGTTGTTTGTTTTGTTGTAGCTTTGGGGAAGCTGGAGCTAGTTTGAAGGGACTGCTTGAGTGATCAGGTCAGGTTCTCCCTCTAAACATTTTAAAGAAAAGAGAGTTATTATTCCATTACAATAAATAATGTTACTTTATTTAGGCTACAAAGTGATAGGATTAATTACAGAATGTTAATTCTAAGTCATGGCAAAACACCCTCATGTACAGCTTCTTTCTAATGATATAAATTAGTCTTTGGGCTTTTCCCATAATTACTGTTGGGTTTCTAAGTGCTTCAGACCATGAGTAACACAACAGGTCAGATGAGGAGCAATTGTAATCAAGCAGTACACGTAAGGCTAGAGGAGGAATTTTCCCTCAGTTTTAGAAAGTAAATGGGCTATTCTTTTTATGGAATTAGAAAGAATGGTAGAAACTTGGCAGGGGTGAGATTCAAAAGGAGTTAGAGGACAGGTATGCTTGGCTTCTAGCACCCTATATTACTGACTTTCATATGTCAGGTGTCCTCATCCTGTACTCTATCCCCTTTCACTGCTTAAGTGCTCCATGGCACAACAAAAATACTACATTTTCACATATATATTTTTGAGTTTTTTTATAATTCAGGTGTGTTACTGCCCGGCCAGCCTTGTCTGTACACATACTGATACTTTCATATATACATTTATTTTGTATTTTCACATATATATTTTTTTTACTACTTC
>NW_012134970.1:236542-237636 GCF_000956105.1 Propithecus coquereli | reverse complement strand
AATTAATACAGTTTTTAGCTAAAAATTGGCATATAGCCTTCTTAGAAAAAAAATTGAAAATGTAAATACTTATTTGTCTTTAAGAAATTCTGAAGCATAAATTATTAGTATGTCTGCAACTAAATAATGCCCTTGAATGGTCTTGGAATTGTTTTCATGTTTGCACTGAAACATATTTGCCAAGCTCTATACAATTATAAAACTCATTAATTTAAAGAACCATCAGTTTGATACTGCATGGGAAATCACTCAAGCCAAGGCTATTTTTTTAGAATGTGATGATCATTAACAGCCTGTTAGGATACATGGCACTCTACTAGAATCAAATCACAAAACTAAATATATTAAATCTACTGATGTTGAAATGATGGTAGGATGGAGGGAAAAAAACTTGACTTTTGGGACATTGTTTCTTAGACATTCTCCCTACCTGGGCCTGGGGCTTTTGTGTGATCATTAGCTGAATGAATGAACGTCATCCAAAGTGTATTGCAGCTCCAAATAAGCTAGTATAGCCTTCACTTGCTCTCATATCAGACCCCATATGGTGTATCACATCCAGTCCTGTGTAAGATTTTTAAGAATAAGACTGATAAACTAGAAGGTGTTTACAGAAGGGCAGCCAGAATTATGAGTCTGTAGAACATAAAGTGAAAAACACTGTGTTTATAACCTAAAGACAGTGAAGTAACACGGGAAAAGACTCTTACACAGAAAGAAAAGAAGGATGAACTTAATTTAGAAGATAGGACTAAAAGAGAATAGAAGTTACAGAGAAACTCAGGTAATTGTGAGAAAGAACTCTTTTCTTCACTAAAGTTATTTGAACAGAGACTTTAGGACCATCTCCAACAAAAATAGAGAAGGCGGACCTATTGGATGAGATGACCTCTTAGATCATTTCCACCAATAACCTATTACATTTGATTTTGTAGTAATTTAAAAGAAATATTAGTCATAGCCTGATAGTTTTACTTCAGTTATTCTGTGTCTGGTTAAACCATGTTATACCAAATTTGAGACCATTTTCTTGTTTCCAGAGAAGAGAAAAAGACAAAGGCAAGAAGAAGGTGAAAATCGAAGAAGAGTAAGTA
>NW_012134970.1:229809-236492 GCF_000956105.1 Propithecus coquereli | reverse complement strand
TTAATTCCAATTTTGGCTGTTGTGAATGGTGCTGCAGTGAACACGAGCTAGCAGATACCGTTTCTATATATTGATTTCCTTTCTTTTGAATATATGTTGAATAGCAGAATTTGCTGGATCACATGGTAGTTCTATTTTCAGTTGTTTGATGACCCTCCATACAGTTCTCCATAGTAGCTGTAGTAATTTATATTCCCACCGACAGTATACAAAGGTTCCCCTTTCTCCACATATTCACCAGCATCTATTACTGTCTGTCTTTTTGATAAAAAGCCATTTTAACTGGGGTAAGATGTATCATTATAATTTTGATTCGCACTTTCCTGATGATTAATGATGTTGAGCATTTCTTCATATACCTGTTGGCCATTTGTGTGTCTTATTTGGAGAAATGTCTATTCAGATCTCTTACCTACTTTTTAATTGAATTATTTGTTTTTTTGCTATTGAGTTGTTTGAGCTCCTTTTATATTTTGATTATTAATTTCTTGTCAGATGCATAGTTTGCACGTATTGTCTTCCATTCTGTGGGTTGTCTCTTCACTTTGTTGCTTGTTTCCTTTGCTCTGCAGAAGCTTTTTAGCTTGATGCAATCCCATTTGTCTATTTTTGCCTTGGTCGCCTATGCCTTTTGAGGTCTTACACAAAAAATCTTTCCCCCACCAATGTCCTGGTGCAATTCTTCAATGTTTTCTTCTAGTGGTTTCATAGTTTGAGGTCTTAGATTTATGTCTTTAATTCAGTTTGATTTGAGTTTTGTATATGGTCAGAGAGAGGGGTCTAGTTTCATTCTTCTGTAGATGGTTATCCAGTTTTCTAAGCACCATTTATCGAAGAGACTATCCTTCCCCATTGTATATTCTTGGTGCCTTTGTCAAAAATCAGTTGCCTGTAAATGTGTGGATTGATATCTAGGTTCTCTTTTCTGTTCCATTGGTCTATATGTCTGTTTTTATGCCAGTACCATGCTTATTTGGTTACTATAGCTTTGTAGTATATTTTGAAGTTAGGTAGTATGATGCTTCCAACTTTGTTCTTTTTGCTCAGGATCGCTTTGGCTATTTGGGGTCTTTTGTGGTTTCATATACATTTTAGAATTGTTTTTTCCATTTCTGTGAAAAATGTTATTGGTATTTTGATAGGGATTGCATTGAATCTGTAAATTGATTTGGGTAGCATTGTCATTTTAACAATATAATTCTTCCAGTCCATGAGCATGGAATATCTTTCCATTTTTTTGTGTCCTCTTCAGTTTTTTTAATTGATGTTTTATAGTTTTCCTTGTATCTATCTTTTATTTCTTTGGTTAAATTGATTCCTAAGTATTTTATATTTTTTATAGCTATTGTAAATGAGATTGCTTTCTTGCTTTCTTTTTCAGATGGTTCACTATTGGCATATATAAATGCTAGTGATTTTTGTGTGTTGATTTTGTATCCTGCAGCTTTGCTGAATTCTTTTATCAGTTCCAACAGTTTTTTGGTGGAGTCTCTAGGTTTTTCTATGCATAAGATCATGTCATCTGCAAACAAGGATAATTTTACTTCTTCCTTTCCAATTTAGATGCCCTTTAGTTTTTTCTCTTGCCTAATTGCTCAAGGATTTCCAGTATTATGTTGAATAAAAGTGGGGGAAGTGGGCATCTTTGTCTTGTTCCAGATCTTAGAGGAAAGGCTTTCAGTTTTTCTCTGTTCAATATGAAGTTAGCTGTGGGTTTCTCATATGTGGCCTTTATTGTTTTGAGGTGTGTTACTTCTCTACACACCTCAAAATTTTTGAGGGTTTTTATCATAAAGGAATGTTGAGTTTTGTCAAATGCTTTTTCAGCATCTATTGAAATGGTCATATAGTTTTTGTTTTGGGTTCTGCTAATGTAATATAGCATGTTTATTGTTTTTGTGTATGTTGAACCATCCTTACATACCTGGAATGAATCCCACTTGATCATGGTGAATAATCTTTTTAACGTGTTGTTGAATTTAGTTTGCTAATATTTTGTTGGAGATTTTTGCATGTATGTTTGTCATTGATATTGGCCTGTAGTTTTATTTTCTTGTTGTTTCTTTGTCTGGCTTTGGTACCAAGGTAATGCTGGCCTCGTACAATGAGTTTGGAAGCATTCTCTCCTCTTCAATTTTTTTTACCTTGGGGGGTAGTCTTATTTGGGTTGAATCTGTTTGGTGTTCTAAGACCTTCCCATACCTGGCTATTTATATCTTTCTTAAGTTTTGGGAAGTTTTCTGCTATTATTTCTTAGAATAGGCTTTCAACCCCTTGCTCTTGCTCACCTCCCTCTTGAACACCAATAATCCTTAGATTTGTTCTTTTGAGGTAATCTTCTATATCTTGTAGGTGATCTTTATTCCTTTTTTTTCCCCTTCTTTTTTCTCCTCTGACTGCATTTTCAAATAGCCAGTCTTTGAGCTTGCCAATTCTTTCCTCTGCTTGGTTTATTCTGCTGTTGAGAGCCTCTGAAGAGTTCTTCAAATGTATTCCTCAGTTCCAAGATTTCTGTTTGATTTTTTAGTATTTCAATCTCTTAGTTAAATTTCTGTGACAAATTTCAGAATTGTTTTTCTGTGTTATCTTGGAGATCATTGAGTTTGAGTTTCCTTTTAAGTTTTAAGTTAAGTTTCTTTTAAGTTCCTTTTCCATTTAAGTTTCTTAAACCACCTGCTATTTTGAATTATTGGTCAGAGAGCTCACAAACTGCCATCTCGTTAGGGTCAGTCACCAGATTTTTGCTTTGTTCTTCTGGGAATGTCATGGTTCTCTATTTGCTGTTGTTTCTTGTGTTTATATGTCTGTATCTTTGCATTGAAGGATTACTTATTCCTATTTTCTCTCTCTGGCTTGTTTTGGTTTTTACTGAATGTATTTTCTTAGCAAATCTTCACTGGTAGGTCACTGCCTCTTTTTAGGCTCTCTACATGGTGCCTTAAGCCCAGGTTTGCCTCTGCTCCAGTAAGTCATTTGAGCACTGCCTTTCCACAGGCAGAGTTCCCACAGAAATTATTCTCACAGTGTGGGAAAGTCCAGGGAACCTGGGGAATGAACCTTCTACAGCATGGTGCTGCTGAATAGACACTCTGATTTATCTTCTCCTTTGGCCAAGTCACAGAGCAGTTTCTGGGGCTAGGGATGGTAGTCCCACCTCTCCTATATGTCTCTGCCTATCCTTAGGGATATTTCTCCCTTTAGGCAGTCACAGTGCTTCCTGTGGGTTAAGCCTAGGGCAGGTCTTCTGCCAGCGAATGCAAGAAGGTGGGGAAGCAGATCAACCACCTCAATTTCACTTTTTCCATTGTAGAAACTGTGAGTTGCGGGGAGATATTCCATGTGCTTGGTGGCGGGCAGAATGGGGGAGCATGGTGTCACAGATGTTGAATTCTGATTCTCTTACCATCTCCTTGGAGTTTTTCCACTGCTCCTTGGCCCTGCGGAGCTGTCTCATCCTCGTACTTGAGCTCTGTATTGTTGGTGGTATAGATCTCATTGCTGTACATTTGGTTTTATTTTTCTCTGGGGAGGAGTGAAGCCAGCTTGCCTCTGTGCTGCCATTTTGGAACCAGAAGTCTCCAGAAACTTTTTTTTAATGTTAATCATTTACATTCCTAACAGAAATAAGTTTCATCTACCTAGTTTTTGCTTAAATCTTCCAATACCATTGTATAGTTATTACAAATGATATGTATTAACATTAAGGTAGTGAGTAAACAGATATTGTTTAAAGTAAATTTTCTATTGAATTTTGAAAAATATATTTAACCTTTGCATAAGCAAAATGGCCAAAAGATTATAACTTAAAATGATATTGTAATGGGAACTGATAGCAAATCTAGTACTGTGAGTGTTTTCTTTAATGTGGAAAAGAGAGTAACAGATTTATAGTGTAAAAATGATGTATTAAAAGAAGAGACTAATCATACTTCGTATGCCCAAAGCTAAGTTTTGATTATATGTTTATTCATTTTAAGAGTTTATAAAGCTACTAATGGAAAATTAAGGGCTCGTGCTATACAAATGATGTGTTTTTATGTTATTAGTTATGTTGGAAGATTAACATTTCTTCCTACCATATCAGATGGTTATATGGATCAAGTGACATGGGGTAGGATAGTGCTTTGACAACTATAAAATCTTAAATATAAGGAATCATTATGCCTTAAAGAGAAATGGTTAAACTTAAAAATATTCATTAAAAATGTATCTAGAGTTAATTAGGATAAACTTTGGGTGCCATTTTATCTTTAGTAAGAAAGGGTTGTATTCCTTAATTTTCAAATTATTTCACATAATAAATATTCTTTTAGAAATATATGAAGCAATGCCTTATTGACATTGCGATGGTAGCTTGACTTTCTAGGTCCATTTTCATTTGAAATGCTGCCATAATTAGTCTAATTCCCGGTCTGTTAGCAACATGGCCATACTCAGAGCTAATGTTCAGACTTATCTGCCAAGAGAGCATAGGTTGGTTCCTGACACTTTAGACAAAGATAACACCTTTCCAGAGTAAGTGAACTAGTTCAGAGTTTCTCATCCTGGAGTCTAGTATTCCCACAAAGATACGAGGACAGTGAGGGATTGTTTAAGGTCACAGAATTAACATAATCATCTACCTGAAACCCCAGTTTTACTCAATGGTAGTTTGCATAAAACATCCCTTTTATATTGAAACAAGTAGGTGTATTATGAGTAGCCAGATATTTACACATTATTAATGTAAAATGGAGATCTTCACTTTCTTTTAATTGCCTTCTTGTTTTTCCTTCCTGACATACACTCATTGCCTCTCTCTCAACCCCTTTTCCCTTCTTTTCCCCTTTCTTCCTCTTCCTTTGCCTCCATTTCCATGCATGTGTTCAGGCTTCTGCCATTAGAATTATATCATTGAAAGAGTTTGAGAACTAATGTAATAAAAAGAGCTGCTTGGTGATACATAGTAGGATCTTAACAAATATTAATCCTACCTATTCATCTATCACTTCCTTCCTTGTGTTCCGTATTTTCAGACTATTCTTATCCTACACAATAATCAGGTTTAAAGTAAATAGCAAATAAGATATAAGGTAATAGGCCCTACATAAGATTATAGTCATCACTTTACAGTGTGTAACAAAAGGTATTTAAATAGAGTTGACTAGTTCTCAGGGAAAAAATAGAGTATGAAAATAAATTTGCACAATTAAGACTTTCTAAACCAGAATATTCCACACTTGGAAATACTGGTTTTAAATGTATATTTCAGTATCAAAACTACTATTCAGATATAAAAAAAGAATAAGTTGCTCTTACAGTTATTATTTAGCATCCTTGTATAATTGTTTTCTGGAGGCTATGTATGCTAATGACCTGACTTTTTATTTTGTTGGGGAGAAGGGAAGCTTCCCCTTTGCCCCCAGAAGGTTTGCTGAAAGATCAACTCACAATAAGACAGATTAATAAGAGAAAAAGATTTATTTACCGTGTGCACAGGGCGAATCACAGAGTGATAACCCAATATCCCAATGGGGTCCAGAAATTTATATACTCTCATTTTAGATGGGGGAGTGGAGATGAGGAATATAGGTAATTCTGTTTAGGAGGAATAAATGGTTACTAGGGAGGGTGAATAGATACTTGGGAGAATGAATGGATGAGGGAAACAGATTGACTTGTAAATGATTCTCTTCGGAAATTAAATTAACCTGAGAGACAGGTATTATTTTTAAAATGGATTGGGCCAGGTCCGATTGTATTCTTGATCTTCTTTCCTGCAATATATTGAGATATCAGGGAGGGGAAGGGAAGTCAATTGTTCTTTTTAGTGGGTCTGGTTTTATGAAGATAGAGGAAAGCCTCTTCCAGTGTCTATTGATCTCTAAGGGCCTTTAATTTAAAATACTCTTTATACTAAGGAGTCATATATTGGGGTGAAATTTCCTGAGCTCCTTTAACTTCCGTAGGAAATCTGGATATCGTGCATACCCTAGTCAGTAACGTACTGGGCATAAACGTCTTAGAAAGGGAAATAAGTAGTACTTCTTGAAGAAGAACAACAGTTATAACTATATGTAACTTGCCATCATAACTGATAATCAAGCATAGGCTTCTTTGGGGATGACAACATTAAAGAACAATTTATCTAAATATTTATAATGTGAAATAATACTTGTTTTCTTGAAAATCTACTTTTCTTTAGTTTGGGAACCCGTTGTTTGAATTTGCTTGGTTTCCAGCAGTTTATGGGCGATAATGATATGACATCAGACTTAGTTGATGAAGGAAAAGAATTAATCAGACGAGGTAAGATATGTCTTTTAAAATAAATGAAGAAAAAATGCTAAGTGCTCAAACTCAAAAAACAAAATTAATGTTTGTATAATTTGTAAATAATTTTAATCTATCTTAAGGAATTCTAAGGCTGATCATGGTAGTTTACACCTGTAATCCCAGCACTTTGGAACGCTGAGGTAGAAGGATTGCTTGAGGCCAGGAGTTCGAGATCAGCCTGAGCAAGAGTGAGATCCCATCTCTACAAAAAATAGAAAAATTAGCCAGGTGTGATGGTGTGCACCTGTAGTCCCAGCTACTTAGGAGGTTGAGGCAGGAGGATTGCTCAATCTAGGAATTTGAGGTTGCAGTGAACTCTGCTGATACCACTGCACTCTAGCCCAGGAGACAGAGCAAGACCTTGTCTC
>NW_012134970.1:221102-228613 GCF_000956105.1 Propithecus coquereli | reverse complement strand
TGATTTGGAATAATTGGCTCAAGATAAAGAACAGCAGGAAAAATGGCACAGGATATATTTTTAAAGAAAGGGAATTTTAATACTTTTAGATATATATGCTAGGTGTCCTATGGGACCTGTAAAAGTCACTAGTAATCAATTACTTCATTTGTGTCCCGCACCAGGCAGCTCCTTGCCTAAGGTAGATGCTCAGTGAATATTTGTTGAATGAATGAATTCATGTAGTCTTGCTATTAAAGTGGTTTTGATTGCTTTAAAATTGTTATACTTTTTTATAATATGACATTAATTTTATCCATCTTCAATTTTTCTTCAGTTCTCCATTTGCTGAGGCAAACTAACCTCCTCCTAGAGAGTGCAAAAGCAAAAAATGAGAAAAATAATCTAGTCACAGTTACCACAAATTTTTAACATCTGAGTGTATCTATACTGGCAAAGTAAATATAGGAGACTTGACAGTTGTTGTTGTGTATCTTAGTACATGTCATGTAAAAGAGAGGTCTGTTCTTTATTTCAGAAGGTATAAGTAGAACCAAAGAGTAGAAGTTACTGGAGTTAGATTTCACCTCTCTATAAGAATTTCTAATTTCCAGTTTACCAAAATTGCAGTAGGCTGCACAAACCCAGAAAATTACATATAGTCATCTAGTCAGCCAAAAAGCATCTGGCACAGATGTTTTAGAACGAGACTGTACATGGAAAGTTGCATTAGGTGACCTCTAATGTTTCTTTCGATTCTAAGAATTTGATGAGTAGAATCCTAGTTAACATGGTTTTACTGTGTTTATGATAACTCAAAATGCTGTGTGAGTCATAGTCTAATTACATCTAAAGTTGTTTGTATACAACTTTAATTTTGCTATTAAAAGTGACTTTTCAGCTCTCTAATATTTGTAGTTTATTTAAATGAAAGAAATTTTTTTAACATCAGTCATTATGGGTTCTTATGACTTTTACATGGTTAGGGTAAACTTGTAGTTGTAATATTTTTTTGATGATTTAGATAGAATAATTTAACATAATCATAGTTAGCAAAAAATGTTTATAAATGTCTTCATTTTTAAAAGTTAAAGTTTATAGAGACTGTGACTTTACATGTAAAGGTAAAAACATTGACCTATGATTTTTAAAGGTACTATGATAATTGTACTGATTACTAATGAATTTCTGATGAAAAAGAATTAAATTATATTATTTTGCATATATGATCTGTTGACATTGATGAATTATTTTTTGTCTTTTGTTGTATATGCATTTATGTTTATTTCTTAGGAATGGAAAGAACGTTATGGACACAATAGAGAAGATTCCACTAGGAACAGAAATGTTCATACTGACCCTAAAGAGTTAAACTTCTCAGATATTAATACCAACCGATGTAAGTAGTTTATTTGCTAGTTTGCTTAGAAATTTTTTTTCTTATGCTTGTTTGCATAGCGACTGAGAGTTAGGATACTCATCCAGAAATGCCTTTGTAGAATTGTAAATGTGCATTTGCACTGACCTTCCTTTCTCACATTTCTCAGTATATAGAAGGAAGGGGAAATTCAAATATTCATTCTGATAGGGAAAGGAGAAACTGGGACATCAAATGAATAGCTGTAAGTGTATTAACCTAAATAATTTAAGCACTTATCCCAGGCATCTTCTAGGCAAGTATTTGTTTCTACTATTTACTTGATGTTTTTCTTTACTTTTCTATTAGTAGACATAGGTTATTCAGTTGTTTTTATAATAATTTATTGGCTGACCCATATATGTCAGACATGTTCCTAAGTATACAATGATACAAAGAAGATAAATTCCTTGTCCTTAGGATGCTCATAATTAAGTGAGGGACTGATACCAGGCAGAAGCCATCGCTCACCAGGGTGGGTTAGGAAACCTTCCCATATCATTGACCCTACAAATGTTCATCTTTACTGATAATAAAAAAATATATTAATGTGACATGAGGCCCCTGGGGAAGTGCCAGAAACTTGTTTTTGCTTAGGACCTTGCACTGAGTAGAAGGCAGAGGTTATTTGTCTTTGGGAGAGATTTCAGTTTGCTGAGAGAGACTTATCACTAAGGATAATGCACAGGGACCTGCCTAGCACTGAGAGTGGAGCAGGAAAATTGAGCAACCTCGTCCACCCAACTGCAGGTTTTGTAGTGACCAAGCAACAGTAGTCTACTGTTGGAGGGGGAGTAGAAACATGGAAAGGGACTCCCTCTGTGGCATATGTATGCAGGGACTGCTAAATCTGAGGATAGGAAAAAAATACTGAGAGAAATCATTTGCCAGATGGGGCCCTGGTAATTACAAGATAATAGCAGTTCATCACTGGAGAAATGTGAAATATGTAGGGACTTAAGATAACTAACCCAACAACAAAGTCCAAACCCAGATCAAGTATAGATTAGATTGATTCAATCCCTCAGCACTGATGATCTAATAGAAGAGGTATGCCCATTCTGGGCATAAATATTATTTATCTCCATCTCTTCTTTTACACACAGTGCCTGGCATTTAGCCAAAAATTATGAGCTACACAAGAAAGTAAGAAAATATGAGCTGTTTTCAAACAAAAAATAGTCAACATACTAGACCTACAGGTGGCTCAAATGTTGGAATTATCAGACAGTGCAGTGACTTGAAAATAACCAGTTAGTACATTAAAATATCTCATGGAAAGCTTGGACAATGTACATGAACAGATCAGGAGGAATTTCACCAGACAGATGGAAACTGTACAAAAGAGATAAATGGAAAATGTTAGAAATATTTAATGATGACCTATTTATAATATTGTAGACTTGTCATGAGAGCTATGACAGGAGGATACACATCTGATGCTGAAGGAACTCAGCTTGGGGAATGGAAAAAGAGTTCTATCTTGGGAAAGAATTTTTATAATAAAGAAATATTTCTGTGATAAGGAAATATTTATCTGAGTATTTAGTAATCAGTAGTACTTAGCCAGGTGAAGAGTGTTTTAATCAGAAGGAAGAGTAAATGCAGGACATTGTGGCATGAGAGAATCACTGGGGAGATGCATATTCTTCTCTGCAGCTAGAGCCTAAGCATGAGGAGGTTGATAAGAGGGGAGACCATAGAAATAGTTGGGGAACAGATATTGTCATGCTCAAAGGTTTGTATTTTGTCCTGAAGGTAAGATTTCAGTGTGAGATGAAGCATAAGATTTTTGGTAGAATAAATAGAATGCTAACGCTTTAGTTAAAGCTAGGAAATAGAGGGAGGATTCTGTAAAGAGATTTGGTTGCTTGCTTACCACAGAGTGGAATTTTACAAATAGAAAGATCTGGAATATGGGAGAGTGGTTAAGAGAAGAGGTGGCGCAAAGCCTCATTATGAGTTAGAGGGATCCTGGTATATGGTGAGTAATTGCTATTTGCTGACTAAATGAGAGAAAAGATGAAGAGACATGCATTTAGGGCAGAGTCTAAGATGACAAAAATGTAAATATGATAGAATTGGCTTGCCTTAAGTTTTCAAAAAGAACTGTATCATAAAGTTGTTTTAAAGCTACTTGGACTGCTCAAAACAATATTATGAGTATTTAGGTTGTTTATGAAGAAATCCCCATCCACACAGAGAAGGGAAAGTTAGTTTTCTGATCTGTGCTGACCAGTATGATAACCATTAGCCCACATGTGGCTGTTGAGCAATTGCAACATGGCTGGTGCTCCGTGTTGAAATGATAATATTTTGGATATATGAGGTTAAATTAAATATATTAAAATTAATTTCCCCTGTTTCTTTTCACTTTTTAATGTAGCCACTAGAAAATTTCAAAGTAACTATGAGGCTTATATTTTATTTCTGTTGTCTAGTGCTGCCCACACTCTTGTTTCATGGGAAGAAGGCTGAGGCCTTTCTTGAAGGGCTCAAGGTTGATTATACCTTAAAGTCCTAGCCAAGAAATGAGATTCATTGTGAAACCAATTGAAACTTCATTTGATAATGAAGAATTTCAACTGTTGTGATACCATAGTTAAATATTAATTCTGAGTTATACTAATTATGTCTTTGCACTGTATCTGCTTCTGAGCTTATACTAACCACAAAGCTGGAAAACTTTTCCTTGCTATTCCCTATATATTATTTTTAATTTTAATCAGATTTTTAAGGAACCATGTAGTTATTTGTCTTCACAGTGAAAATTCAGATTCCTTATACTCTTGATTTTTCTTTTTGTAAGTCCATAGACTGTGGCCCATAAATTAAAAGACAATAGGAAAGTAGAATTTTTTTCCTTTCTTTGCAGCAGCATCCAAATATACCAGGACTAATAATAGGACTGAAAGGGACCGAATAGAACTTCTCCAAGATGCAGAACCTTTGGATTTTAATGCAGAAACATTCACTGATGATCCTCTTGAACCTGAATCAAGAAGGTATGTTCTGGCTATGACATTTGGCCCTGGCATTCCTCTGAAATTTTAATAACATACTGACTTGACAAGGTTAAAAACAGGTGATAGTAAAGGTAAAAGTAAACAAGTGATAAAGTAAGAGAAAATGTTCATCTTTATTAGTAATAAAAAATATATCAAGTAACTGTTGATACCTTTTTATACCTTATAATGCTTTTATATTTTAAAAAAATTATAGTATCTAGTAGTGGTAATTGAAATTAGTATCTTTAGACAATACTAATGGTATTATAAATATGAAAGAATTGAAATATATAGCAAAGAATCATAACAATATTTATATGCCTGTTTCTGACTGTCCCATTTGCAAAATTTATTATACCTTAATAAGAGCTGTATAGCCATGTTTGGGTGTCAGACCCTATTCTCACCACTTTAACAATAATATCGTATTGTATGGTTGCAATCAAATTGTATTTCAACCCAGAGAGGCCCAGTAAATTGCCTAGATTCACACAACTTGTGAATTCAAACCTCAGTACTCTGGCAACAGAGTCTATGCTTTTAGCCACTATGCTATGAGGAAATAATTAAACAAAAGCAAAATATCCTATGCATGAAGATGTTTACTATACTATTGCCTATATATAGCAAAAAGCTTAGAATATTATGTTCAATAATGGAGTGGTTATTAAATTGATTAATCTAGATGTGTCTTACATTCCCCTCTTTCTTTGTACATCCCTCACTCTGTCATGCATGTATTCTAGGCTCTAAAACAGTTGCTGGTTGATTTATAATTAAGTCCTTTTGGATAATTTCCTTGGAGGGTAAGTTTCTGCTTTCAGCTACTGAATAGATTTTACAGTGTAAACAAATTATGTAGCAACTTCCTTTTAATGTGTTCTTGTTTCTCTTTCCTTCTTTATTATTTTCGATTGATGCTTCAGATAATTTCTTAATGTTCACCTTTTAGGTATCAGCCTGGTGGACGATATCACTCCATGTCTTATGCCGGAATATTTGATGATGTGTAATGCCTGAAAAAATTTATGGAACAGCTAACCAATGTCAACACATCAGTTCAGCCTTTATGAACATTCTGTGTACTCTAGGATTTCCTTTTTACTCTCAGTGAAAAGTATCAGGATAACAAAAAAGGCACTAAGAATTAATTATATCTTATTAATAATAGTTTATTGCTCATTGAATAGAATATTGTCTTTTCTAACAAGATTTATTACATACCATTCCCTAAGCATCTGCCTTAGAAGTACAGTTACAGTGGAAGGATTTAATTCATGGAAAGGATAAGAATATATTGACAATGTGTAGTGCAGTTTGTTTCAGATTAATTTTTTTTCAGGAAGTTATTTTAAAGGTTCAAGGAAGCCATAAGTCATACTAAATAATATTATACAGTTTTATTATTGTGATTTACATTGTTTTTATTTAAAAAATGTTTAACCTGTATTTCCCAAAGAAATGTAAGTGAATGGAGACCTCAGATAATAACCATATTCATAAAATCCATGTCTTAAAACAAGGCTTACTTACCAGACATAACTGAATGTAAAAAGTGCTTTTTTAAAATCTGTTTGCAAATTAGTGGGGTTTTTGCATGTATAATTAAGATTATACTTCAGCTGATAAGTGTTAGTGTCACTAGCATGTATACTATAATCAGATGATATATTATTATTTCAGTCTGTATAGTAACTGAATTTGTTTATGCATTTGGTATTGCTTTGTGAAAGATTTTCATTTTAGAAAGTAATGATCATTTTTATCATTTAGCATATTAAGTGTTGATCATGTCATTCAAGGATAAATCTTAAGCATTAATGGTAAATTGTTTTATTTTTTTTAGTAGCCAAAGAGTTCCACAAAATTCTCTAATATTAAAAGATGCCTGGTTATATTTTTTGATAAAAAAATGTGGTTATTCAAAGGTAAAAAGTGAGTCCATTTGCTGTTATTACTGACACTTAAAATGTGGTTTATAGAAAACAGAAAATGATATTAGAATGGAAATGTATAGTAATAACTTGGTTAAATATGCTTATTATTTTAAATTGTTTTAACCTTTGTGTTTCAGCCAAAGTTAGGCATTATATTTTAAAGCACCAGTGAACATGGTTGAGTGCAACATGCTTGTAGAGAGTTTTTTATGTCTGTGAAATATTTGCAGCTCTTAGACAATTCATGCTACATTGGGTGACCATACTTGAGATTTCCCAGTACAGTCTCAGTTTAACACCTGTTGTCTTTTGTAATCATTTATAGTACTCACTTTCACTCTCAAGTATCCCAGTTTGAAGATGAATTATATGGTCACCCTAACAATATGATTATATGTTTCTTGAAGGCAATCTTTCCCTGAGTCATAAATTTAAAATTTTTATTTTCCTCTTGAATGAGTGTCATCATGTAAATTTTGAAAAGACACAGTTGTTTGCGGGTACTGAAAGGAATAATGCATCATCCTAGTTATCTAATTTTTTTTGATCTTTTGAGTTTTTATGATCTTTGAGATTAGATTCCCTTTAAAATTATCATCAATGGATAGATTTACTCTCAATTGAAGGTAAACTGCTTATAAACTGCTTATTTAAGGGAACACACACATAGCTTTTTATTGTGAAGTGTGGTCAAAGAGCAATAGAATAGGCCAGGAGCAGAAATAATGTAACTGTTTGCAATTTCATCATTGACTCATTGAGTACCTTGGGCAAATCATAACCTTTCAGTGCCTCAGTTTCTTCATTTGCAGAATGAAGATGATATTTGTTATTTACCTACCAATCTACCTCACAAAGCTATTGTGAGGGGGTTGAGTTGATGTTATGTACTAGAGTTTAAAAAGACAAAACAAGTTGTTAGCTGTGCTGTTTTTCATAGGGGTACTTGAAGGTATTGGATAGGGGACATGATCTTCCCAGAAAAGGGTCCCATTTCTTGTTATTACAGCAACATTTACAAGTCCCCAAAGCATAAATTCTTTATGGACTAATTCATTAAAAGTCCTGTAAAAATAGTATTGTTTTATTTAGTATTTGGGTTTACTTTGGAATATTTTCTTAAGTATGATGTTTATCATCAGGTTTTGCCATGAGACTCAGATGTTGTTG
>NW_012134970.1:218528-219887 GCF_000956105.1 Propithecus coquereli | reverse complement strand
GGTGAGTTTTGTACCTGTGATTTGAATGGACCATGCATAAAAAAATCATAAGAATATTTGCACTAAGAGACAAAACCTGTCCCTGAAAAATCTTAACATACTTGAATCTCTAAAGTGTAATGTATTAAGAAGTAAATGGATTGAAGGTTTTGTCTTCCCTTTCTTTTCTTACTTCCTTTCTCCTTTTATACCTTTTTTCCTTTCCAGGACCTCTCTTTATAATATGATTTTTAATGTGCTGACAGATTTTTCTTTTGTTTGTTTTGTCTGCACAGTTGTTTTTGATGAGCAGTATACTCAAAGTGAACTAGTTCCAGCTACAAATCCCACTACTTGAAATAGCAGTATTGTACTTAAAGTACAGTACAATCAAACAGATTTTGCTAAACAACTAAGCAACATCTGAATGTAAATGTGAAGTATGCTGAGTCAGTGTGTTGTCTTTTAGGTCACTACGAAGGGCATTTGAGTAAAATGAATCATTTTTCAGTGTAATGTTTTTGCATAAAAATAGCTTTCCAAAAAAATATGATTATAAAAAGACCCAAAACATTAAGAATCTTGAGACCTCTTTTTACAAAAAGGCATTAATAAATAACATTCATCTTCAGAATTTTCTTTGGAAAGTTGGATCAATATAAGAATAGGAGGCCTTCTGAAATGTGAATTTCCCTCTCTGTGAGGTACTTCTTTCCAACTCGGGGACTTTTTCCTGCCCAGAGAGCTGGCAATGTTTTCCCCTTTTCCAATCCTAGAGATCAGGCCCTGTGAGCCATTTCCCCCAACAGGGCAGGCACTAGTTCTGCCCTGTCTTCCTTCCCATTGCAGTGGGAACATGTCCTCACCTCTAATTTCTTCCATGCTCAGCCTAGCTTAACTAAAATTTTATTTCCATTTTCAAGAGATTGTCCACTAAGGTTGATTGACACCCTGGTATAATTTTTAAATTTGTTAATAGAGTAAAACTATTGGCATGTACCTCTGGACACCAATATCCTAAAAAACATTTTTTTACATGCTTCTGGGGGAAAATTAACTTTTTTTCACTGAAAATATTTTCTTTTATGGTTATCTTGATCCCAAATTATTTTGTAAAAGAATTTTACTGTACTTAGTATGAAAGAGTAGAAAGAATGGTTTACTATGGCAGACATATGTAGGGTAAAGTCACAATTTATTAAACTGACTGTACAACACTATTTAGAGGTGATACTGACAAATTTTTATCAACCTGCTCATTTAGATCTGTAATTTCTCAAAAGAATGCTGGCTAGCATCTTCCCTACTTAGTATACCAAGTCGCAGGGGAGAGACTGTGTATTTATTTTTTAAAAAGCAATCCAATGGATTTGTTTTGTC
>NW_012134970.1:210634-218138 GCF_000956105.1 Propithecus coquereli | reverse complement strand
ATTACTACCTGATATGTAATGACAAATGTTTTCCTGTCTGACCAGTGGGTTGTAGACTTAACTGTTTTTCTTTGCAAATTCTCACTATATTTTCAAATGTATATTTAGAAAAAGCTGCAAAGTGCTACTATAAGTAAGTTAGCATCTTTGGCCTTATTTATGCCTAATATTCTCTTCAGTTTGATTTTGACAAACTCATTGACTTGCAGTTCCTTCGTAGTATTTTAACTTTTAACTTATTGTGATGTAATGAATTTTTGAAATGTTTATTTGATTAGCTGTTAAAATATAGGAAATTATGTAGTTTTGCATGAAATAAACATTTCTACAAGTTAATAAGAATTTTGGTGATTATGTATACATTTTACTTCATTCGAAATCAAACTTTTAAAAGTAGATTTAGACTTTCTTTCTTATAAATTTGTTAGTAGATATTACAGAAGAAATGTTTTAAGGTAAATAATTAAATATATGTACTTTAGGTTCCACATTACTTCTTCTTGTATTTATAGTTAAAACAGAAGTAATTATATATGTATTAAAACATGCTATATCCCATAAATATGTACAGTTTTTATGGATCAATTAAAAATGTGTTTAAAACATTTTTCTAAAAGAGGGGCAAGTAACTCTTCATTACAAAATATTGAAAAAATTAGATCAGAAACCAGTGAAATCAAAAATGGAAAAGCAGTAGAGAAAATCAAAAACAAAATCTGGGTCTTTGAAAAGATTATTAAATTAGATGACATTCCAGCCAGGCTAACCAAGAAAACAGAGTAGGTTGCTTTCCTATCTACAAAAAATGAACAGTTGGAGTTTGAAATTTAAATGCATAACACTATTTACACTAGTCCTAGCTAATACAATAAGACAAGAAAAGGAAATAAAAGGCATACAGGTTGGGAACAAAAAAAATAAAACTATCTTTGTTCACCAACAGCATGTTTGTAGAAAGTCTAAAAAAATTGACAAAATAACTCCTTGAACTAATAAATTATAGCAAGTTTGCAGGAAACAAGGTTAATATGCAAAACTTGATCACTTTCCTATATAGTAGCAATGGAAAGGTGGAATTTGAAATTAAAATCACAATAACATCTACACTAGTACCCCTCAAAATGAAATACTTAGATGTAACTCTAACAAAATTTGTACAAGATCTATATGAGAGATATGGAGAGATCCTATGAACCTCTGATGAAAGAAATTAAAAAACTAAAATAGATAATCCATGTTCATGGATAGGAAAACTCAATATCATCAAGATGTTGGTTCTTTCCAACTTGATCTATGGATTTAATGCAATCCCATTAAAATCTCAGCAAGTTATTTTGTGGATATTGACAAACTAATTGCAAAGTTTATATAGAGAGGCAAAACATCCAGAAGAGTCAACGCAATATTGAAAAAGAACAAAGTCAGGGGACCAACACTACCCAACTTAAAGTCTTACTATAAAACTAGTAATTAAGACATTGTGGTACTGGTGAAAGAATAGACAGATCAATGTAACAGAATAGAACCCAGAAATCAACCTGTATAAATATAGTCAGTTGATCTTTGACAAAGGAACAAAGGCAATTCAATGGAGAAAAGATAGTCTTTTCAACAAATAGTGCTGGAATATCCACATGCAAAGATGTGAATGTCGACACTGACTTTTCTTAAAAATTAACTCAAAATTGATCATAGATTTAAAGCACAAAACTATAAAACTTCTAGAAAATAAGAGAAAATCTAGATGATCTTGGGCTTGGCAATTAATTTTTAGATACAACACCAACATCACAATCCATGGAAGAAATATCTCAAAGTTGGACTTCATTAAAATTAAAACTTATGCTCTGCAAGAGACATTGTTTAAGAGAATGAAAAGACAAGCCACAGACTATAAGGAAAATATTAGCAAATGACCTATCTGATAAAGGACTTGTATCCAAAATACACAAAGAACTCTTAAAAGTCAAAAATAAGAAAACCCAGTTAAAAAGTGGGCAATAGAAATAAACAAACCTCACAAAGATGATGGCAAATATGCATTTGAAAAGATGCTTAAGGGAATATGTCATTAGGGAATTGCAAGTTAAAACAAATCGATGGGTGAGGAAAATGGCGGTTTAGTGGTAGCCTGCCGGCTCACCGCTCCCAGAGAAAGTGATGAAGAACATGAACAGCTACACACCAGTGGATCACTCCCCCTGAAAACAGTGTTGTGAATTTGCAGAGTAACAGCGTGGGGCACATAACGCAGGAAAAAAGGTGAAAGGGAGATAGGTTCACAAAGATTGGAGAGTGCAAGAAATACAATACAGTAGGGAATAGAATGCGGGACGACCACGCCCACCCAGCCAGCTGGCGCTGTGCTACCTGACCCACAGGAGGACACTCAATGCCCCCCATAGACCTCCCCACCCACTCAGACAAGGACAGTTCAGTGCAAAGCCGTGGCACCTGAGGGCAGGCTCTGCGGAGAGGAGACAATAGCAGGAACCATACTTAACTCTCAGGCATGCTGTGCTGGGACCGCACTGGGCTGGAGAGGGACTCGTCTGAATAGTGGCTTCCTGTGACCATGCACTGGAGTTTGGAGACAGGCACTTCGCCCCTGGAGGTCAGTGGGACCAGCTCAGGAAAGTTGGATCGCCGGGGATTTCGGCCAGCTCTGGATGGGACAAAGAGAACTGTGTTCTCTGTTCAGCAGACTTGAAGCTGCGGGACTTTGGTGCCGGAGAAATAGTTGGTGGCCTGTTAATTTGGCTCACTGGCCCAGCTTTGGTCGTCTTTTGAGTGCTTGGGCCCCGACTCTCTCTCTCCAGGTCCAGTCAGCTGCCATCTTTGGGGTCCCCCTTCCAGAGGTCCCTTTCGGTGTTGGCTTTGGACACCACCCCACCCCCAGCCCACAGGCTCATGTGTCCGCTTGGTGGGCTCCGCCCTTGAAGGTGGGGAGGGGCTAAAGAGTTGTGTTCTCCGCTGGGGGGACTTGCAACTGTAGGTCCCTGGTGCTTAAAAGGCAGATAGCAGCTTATCTACCAGAGCACCCGCGTGAGGTCCTAACCACTCCCTGCCCGCCGAGCTCTGAACGCACCCTCCAGGTTGGGTCGGCCTGCCATTTGCATGCTCCTGAGCAACCAGAGAGTCCTCCTAACACCCAAGTCCAGAGACTGCTGCCACCAGTGAGCAGGAAGCTTCCTGCAGTCAGAACACCAGGCTCCCAGCAGCCGCCCCCCACCAGGGGACCTCCCATCCCACTGACTACAGTCAAACACCAGGAGCCCTACTGCTTCTACAACTATAGGACATCTTGGTCCTCCCCTGGGGGCCTCAACTCCCCAGGCTTCCTCCTGTGCATTACCACACAGACATATCTCAACTCCAACCCAGACTGTACGAGGCACAGGGTCCAGTGGGTCCAGGGGTGTTTTGTGTGACTACAGAGCCTGTCAATCTGGACAGACTGCATCTCAGAGAGAGGACTGGAAATGACCAGAGGGTGGACTTTCCGTGCACTTCCAGCCAAGCCTACCTCAGCAAAGTCGCTGCAGCGGAGCCAAGAGGAGGGTGGTTGCTCTGCCTGGACTGGGGCTTGGAGAGGAGGGCAGACAGAAGCACCCCTGCCCCCAACTCGAAAGCAATGCATGAAGTTTGCTGCCCCTCCCCCAAATCGTGGCAACCGGTAAAGTTCTCTGTGCCAAGTGATCTGCTTTCACTGCCAGGGATGTGTCTCCATCCCCATTCTCCTGCCCACAGGCATTTGTTGTGTTCACCAATTGACAGCGCAGATGGCGGAGTGGGGCAGTGTAGGAGAGACACCCCTATTCTGCGATCAGGCGGCAAACGAGAGCCTGTGCCCATGAGGAGGGTGCGGAGGTTCTCAAGAGAGCAGGGTTCTGTGGGTGAGCCCCATCCCCCCATCCCCTGGTTGGAGCATCCCCCTGGTGGAGACTTCTGGGGATAGAGAGGCCCACCTGCCTCACCTTGGGGACCAGTGGCAGAAAAGGGGTGCACAATTGGAGAGTCGCCTATCCACTACTGACATGTGGAGATGCACACCAGCAGGCCAGACACATGAACTTTGGGGAAGCTCATGAGCCCGTCTTGGGTGGAGAGGCAAACACAAGTAGAAAGATCAGAGGAGAAAGTGTCCGGGTTTGTGGACAGGGAAGGAAAAACCTGGGCCAGAGATCTCAGCAATCACACCAGTTGGTCCCTCCCATGAGGAGCAGCTCTCCAAGCATGGTGAGATATCCCTGAAACCCATATCAGCAGCACCCACCCAGGCTTTTGCACTCTAGCTGCAATCTATCTTGCTCCTACCCCCACCTCAGTGGGGAGCAGGGTCCAAGCAACCCCTGGGAGCAACAAGGCTCCTCCCAAAGATTGGGGCATTCATATACCCCACCTGGGAGACCAGAGCCTACAACGGGGACAACAGATTACCTTGGTAACTGGCTCCTCCATGCAAAATACAATCAATAACAGGAGTGCAACCCCATAGCTAAACATTGCCTTCCATCTTAAGCTATTAGGGAGCAGTGGATTTATACCCACAAGTATAATCCACCAGCATGGAGCTTAAGCTGGGGGATGAAACTCACTAGACTCCACTGGGAAGAGGTGAAGACATCAGGTCAGAGGTAACCCAAAAGGTTCATCAAACTTGCTAAAACACCCCTAAGGCAGTACAGGATCAGCGCTCCTCTCCACAGCACTGTCAAGGAATGACCCTTGGGGACTTAGAGATAGGGCCATAAATCAGCCCTAGCACCTCCATTTCTTGACCAAGAAGCCAAATGAGAAAAAACTCAGCAAAAGAACTCAGAAAACATGAAATTTCAGAGCGAAAAGTCACCCCCAAAAGAAATCATTAGTTCCTCAGTAACAGATACCAATTTAAATGAAATGGTTAAAACGACAGATTAAGAATCAATGGAATTCAAGAGAAAATAGAAACCGAACACAAAGAAGCCACAAGAACAATACAGGAAATGAATGAGAAATTCTCTTAACTCGCTGGTCTGGGAAGGAAAATCCTGACCAGAGGCCACAGCAGGTACAACAAGTAACCCCTCCCATCAGGAGCAGCCTCACAACTGTGGTAGAAGAACCCTAAACAACATTGGCGGCTCCCCCTAGTGGCAGATCAAGCAACCATAGAAGCACACACATGGAGGCTGGTAGGCAGCAGCTGCGATCTGCCTTGCTGCTAAACAACACCTCGGGCAGAGTCTAAACAGGGTGTGTCATTTTCTTAATGAAAACTGAAAGGTGGGAAGCAACAGCTGATCCAGATGGGAAGGAATCAGCTAAAGAACTCTGAAAGTATGAAGAATCAAACGGAAAGCACACCCCCAAAGGGGAACACCAGTTTTCTAGCAATGGACATCAACCAAATTCAGAACACTAAAATGACAGAAGAATTTCAAGCATGGATTGTAAGAAAACTCAATGATATGCAAGAAAAAATGGAAAACCAACACAAAGAAATCACACACACACACACACACACACAAAATCCAGGACTTGGAAGAAAAATTCACTAAAGAAATTGAAATATTAAAGAAAAATCAAACTGAACTCCTGGAAATGAAGAATTTATTCAAGGAACTACAAAACACAGTGGAAAGCCTCAAGAACAGCACAGATCAAACAGAAGAAAGAATCTCAGGGATTGAACATAACACCTTTCAATTAAATAAGTCAGTCATGGACATAGAGCAGAGAAATAAGAGAAAAGAGCAAAGCCTACAAGAAATGTGGGATTATGTGAAGAAGCCTAATGTGAGATTTATGGACATCCCTGAGGGTGAAGAAGAAAATACACAAGGGTTGGATAAGCTATTTGAGGATGTAATAGAGGAAAATTTCCCAGGCTTTGCTGAAAGTCTAGATATCCAGGTACAAGAAGCTCGAAGAGATTCATCGCAAACAGGAAGACACCACAACACACAGTCATCAGACTGACCAAAATAACCACCAAAGAGGCCCTACTACGAGCTGTAAAGGGAAAGAAGCATACAAAGAAAAGCCCATCCAAATAATACCAGACTTCTCAACTGAAACTGTATAAGCAAGAAGAGACTGGGGCCCCATGCTCACTCTTCTCAAACAGAATAATGTGCAACCTAGAATCTTGTATCCTGCAAAACTAAGTTTTATATACGAAGACAATGTTCATGATGTCTAGAGATGGCAGCACCAACATTCCCTACGGACTTACTTAGCACCAGCCCCGTGGCTGGCAAACAATTCATATTTGCAAATGAACACATTAAATGATATAGACTTTATTTAGAACCAAGACATTTGGGACCAGGCCTTTGTGTGCAGAAGTTTTGGGCTTTCTATTAATTCCTCTGCCCCAGAGGGCTCAAAGAAGCCTTGACTGTCACCAGCTTCTGGTCCTTTTCACTATGATGAGCCCTCTTCCCTATGAGGAGGAAACTCAAACCATGCTGACTGGTTGCAACTCAAATTCATGACCACAGGCCTCACATGGCCCCTCAGCAATGCCTGATGATCTTACTATATTTTCCTAGTCACCTTTCTTACCCACTGTCCTAATACTGTTTTACTTTTAACTTCTCAAGTCTCCAGCATGTTTTTCCTCCCTGCTCATTCTCAGTATATGCTCTTCTTGTTTTATTTTACTGAAAAAAAAAAAAGGAAGCCACCAACAAATAACTTTTACGTGTGTTCACCACCAAATCTACCAGCTTACTTGTCAAATCTACCTACATACCTCTCTACCTGGCTACCTACCTGCCTACATACATGCCTCGCTGCCTATCCTTCTACTCTGCCCCCTTTCACTTGCCATATTACTATGCAGACCAGCCCTTCCCTGGGGTAAGGGGTCCTATCCTCTCACCTACTCAGAGCCCTGCTTCTGTAATTCTCCTCTCTCTCCTACATTAATTGTTTTTCCCTTTCTCTTGGAACACTTTTATCAATAAAAAAAAAATAGTTGCTGCAATAACTCTCATGCTTTCCCTCAACTTTTTAATTCAAAATTTTCAAACTCAGAAAAGTTGCAAGAATAATACAATGAGCACTTGTATACCCATCTAGACTCACCTTTTTTTTTAACTTTTGCATTCTTTCTCTCTAATATTTATTAAATATTTGTTTTCTCTGTCTCTGTCTCTCTCTGTCCCTCTGTCTACACTCATATGTGTGTGTGCATGTGTGTGTGGGTGGGGTGTATTTTTCCCTCTTTGACAGAATCATTTGAGAATTTGTTGCAGACATCGTGACACTTTACCTCTAAATACTTCAGCATATGTCTCCTATGAGTGAAGGCATGTTCTTACATAACCACAACACAATTATTAAAGTCTGAGTAGACCTCAACTTAAAACAAGCTTTCTTGATCCCACGCTCCCCCCAGCCATCTCCGAAATAATCCTTGCTTTTCTGAGTACACAGCTGCTTCTAGGAGTCATCTGTACTTCCTGTCACCACTTCCTCTTCTCCTGTTTGTTCATCAACCTACTCCAGTAAG
>NW_012134970.1:209788-210584 GCF_000956105.1 Propithecus coquereli | reverse complement strand
ATTTATTAAATATTTGTTTTCTCTGTCTCTGTCTCTCTCTGTCCCTCTCTCTACACTCATATGTGTGTGTGCATGTGTGTGTGGGTGGGGTGTATTTTTCCCTCTTTGACAGAATCATTTGAGAATTTGTTGCAGACATTGTGACACTTTACCTCTAAATACTTCAGCATATGTCTCCTATGAGTGAAGGCATGTTCTTACATAACCACAACACAATTATTAAAGTCTGGAAACTTAACTCTGAGTAGACCTCAACTTAAAACAAGCTTTCTTGATCCCACGCTCCCCCCAGCCATCTCCGAAATAATCCATGCTTTTCTGAGTACACAGCTGCTTCTAGGAGTCATCTGTACTTCCTGTCACCACTTCCTCTTCTCCTGTTTGTTCATCAACCTACTCCAGTAAGGCTCCCTCCCTCCACAGAACAGCTCCTATCCAGTCACCAGGAGCGTCCACATTGCCCAAGCTGAGGATCGCTGTTCAGCTCTTACCCTCCTTGCCTGCTCAGCACCATTTGTTGCAGTTGACCATTGCTTCTTGCATGAACAGGTCCCTCACTGGACCCCTGGCCGCTGCATCCCCGAGCCTCTCCCTTCACTGGCTGCTCCTTCTCAGTCTCCTTGTCTGACTTCTCAACTTCCCAGCCTCTGACTATGTAATTCCCCAGGGCTTGGTCCTTGGATCTCATCTCATTTCTAATCCACACTTAATCTTTTGGGGTTTTGGTTCAGTTCCACACGACTCAAAATGCCCTCTGTAGATTAATGTTAATTTCAACATTGATATCTGCAGCCCA